>NW_019731262.1:2564664-2607241 GCF_002891405.2 Cryptotermes secundus | reverse complement strand
TAAAAAATGCAACTCGGTTTATGGTAGATTTTTACGTGACTAACATAAGGCTACTGTGGAAGTGCCCATTTCGGTTACAACGACATTCGTTTATAACGACACTATTTTTAGGTCCCTTTGATGACGTTATAACCAAGTTCTACTGTATTCCTATCCAGTACAAGATCCGTTGAATTTCAACGGGAGGGAGTTCTGCACATAATGTATACAGGAGACAATTCATGCGCGCCCTTGACAATACCCTTCGCAAAAAGAAAAAGAAAAAGAACCGTCGGCCCTGACGGGGCGAGAAACCAAGATCGAATATGCTGACGAAGGCCAACAGCAATTTACCTGACCCACCGACATATTGTCGCAACACTGAAAATAGTATTCTTCATAATCTGCGTTGTGAGTTCCTCAAACTCAAGACAGTCTACGCGACTTCCTTAACATTGTTATCTTTGCCGTTTCCAACTGAATTCAATTTTGTATAAAATCCGACCGTACCACGCGCACCTTTTCCTAAACTCGTAGTGCTGACCCTTCCTACGGTCGCAGTAGGAGCATATATCCAATTTAAAACTTCATTTCAGAATATGTGGATTAAATAAAGCAGAAATTATTTCAAGCGAATCCGTGGACAATCTCAGGCAATTGCGTCCAACTAACAGTTCTTTAATTAAAAACGCTCTCTGGCTACCTTGCTAATTGCATTTCTGGCAATAACACGAGACCGCCGATTCACTATAAGGAGGGCGTTGGGTGGGGGGAGTTGCGTCTGCAAAAGAATTTCTGGAAAAAAGGCGAAAGAAAAGAAAACGAAATACTATTATGTTATGTTAACTGTACACGTCTAAACATTGGCAGTTGGCTGGTTATAGAATTATGTAAAGTGACAGATTTATGGACGGCTCCTTGAACCTGTACTGTGGTATCCTGCCAGAAAGACGGAGGACAGCCGGGGAAGATCTGAAGGGAACAAGTCAATTAACCCCAGGAAGGAACACGGGCCGTTTTTTTCTACGGTTGAAGAAGAGGAAGAAGGAGGAAGAAGAAAAGGAGGAGGAGGAGAAGGAAAAAGAATAAAGGGGAGGAGGAGGAGGAAGAGGAGGATATATTCTGTTCAGGAGTCGTAGCTTGTGAAAAGGGTAAAATTATCCTTGTGCCTAATTAACTAAACACCGCTCCATGAAGACGTATGGGGAGTGGAAGTATAGCTACACCTTTCTTGATCTCACCATTGCATGGAGGTGAGTAGTCAGTTTCACGCCCTGTCCGCTTTACCCTCGGTGAAAGATCCCTGGTACCACTGCATAGGAGGTTGGATGGGCCCCAGAGTCTGTCTGGGCGCTGTGGGCTGTCCAGCCCGTAGCCCGTGGTCGACAGAGATATCCCGTTTCTTATGGCACCATGTAGTTTTGTGAAATAAATACCAACATTATGCAGGCACCTGCTCCTGCCATCTTCAGGATAGAAATTTAAACCGAGAGAAGGAATGTGACACATGTGAGGGAGAAAGGCAGAGGCGGGACTGTGAGCGAACCAGTAGGAACCACTGGTTTGTAAGGGTAGATGCCAAGGAGGATAGGGGAAGAAGCTAGGAGAATGAAATTTGTGCGACAGAGGGAGAGAAATACTCGTAATTTACACTTTCTGATGTGTGAGACTGTTCTCTGCACATGATTCTGTTATCACAGTGCGTCTGTTTGGGCCAAAATATACAAACTAACCAACAGACTAACTGACTATCTATTTACAACCCTTGGAGCCTTGGCCGCTTTTGCAGTTTCTTAATCTATACTCAGACGGTAGGACACCTTGGAAGAGAGATCTGCCCGTCGCAAGGCCGCTACTTACACACAGGATAACACAAACACAGAATAAACACACACAGACATCTATGCTTCGAGTGAGATTCGAACCCATGATCCCAAGTGTTCGAGCGGGTGAAGACGGTTTATGCCTTAGACCGCGCGGCCACTGTGATCGGCAGAGCAACCAACTGGTTACCTAATTTATCGAGTTACTAAGTGAATGACTAACTAAATAACTAATGAACTGACTGATAGGTTGACCGACTAACTAATCTACTGACTGTTTACGTAAGTGGCTAACTAATTGGCCGACTAAGACATTAAGCAATTAATCACTTCACTGCCTAGCTGCCGACCGATCACATTGGCAGCTCGGTGTAAGGCAGGAAATGTCTTCGCCCGGCCAAACACTGGGATCATGGCTTCGAATTTCACCCGAGGCATGAATGTCTGACAATGTTTCTTCTGTGTTTGTGTTGCCCTGTATAGGTCAGCTGCCTTGCGACGGGCTGATCCCCCGTCCAAGGCGTCCCACAGATTGTCTGTAAGATCCATATTTCCAGATTAATTCCAATGGAAATTCACCAGAGGGCCTAATATGGAAGACAGAAGAAGGGAAAGACTCTCTAGACAACTGACTGAGCAAATAATTAAATATCTGGCCGACTAACGAACTAACCAGTTAACTGACTATCTGATTGGCTACCTAACTGCCTTCTTGAAGCAGAGGCCTTTTTGACAAGGTATTCCTCTTTCCAATTCACGTTGCACGATTGTTAGGTCGGGGGTTTGGGGGGGGGAGGGGGGCAAGTAGAGGAAGACAGTTGATTGTGGCCATCGATTTAGCCTCTCTATCATCAAACCGGTTGCTTGCCTACTGACAGATATTCTCAGATAATTAAACTATTGATTAGTTTCACAACCCTCGCTGTCCACACCTTGACTCTGTGTGTACCCTAACACAGACAGCAGTCGGGTAGGCGAGCTGCCAGGTAGTTGCTGACTTCTGAATCGATAGCAAACATCTGCACTCTGCTTGGGATACAATTTGGTTGCGATAACAGATGTTGAGTGCAAGCAGTTCAACACCATGAACGTGAATTTATTTCAATTACGCTACCCCATGGAACAGTACTGAGCACGTTGTGTGAGTACATAACATACATTTGTAGCTTTGAATTCGGGACAAGACGGGTTCGAAACCCGAATAACCTATTAACAACTTTTATAGTTTTCCTCAGTCCTTCCATATAAATGCCGGCATGGTTGAATAATTAGGCCACGGCCTAATTTATTATTCATTAATGTTAATCTTCTTATTCCTTTGGCAGGTTAGGTCCTCTCGCCTGTTCCCATTTAGAATCAATATGAAACTATGGATCTGACAGACAGTCAGTAGGACTCCTTTGACGGGGGTCAGCCTGTCGTAAGGCCGCTACCTACACAGGACAACACAAACACAGAACAAACGTAAACAGACTATCCATGCCTCCAGTGAGTTTCGAACCCACGATACCAGTGCTTGGTCGGGCGGAGACTTTTAGCGCATTAGACTGCGCTATCAGTGAGGTCAGCACTATTCATTAATCATTTCCAATATTTTAGCTGTAGTCTGAGGTCCTCGTAGGAGGAGTTATAGCGTAGTTGGTATAGCGACTGGAAACCGGCTGGACGACCGAGGGTTCAGAGTTCGAGTCCCCGTAGGGTCTGGAATATTCTCTTCTCCACGACATCTAGACCGGCACTGGGGCCCAACTAGTCTCTTATCCAATAAAAACAGTGGGCTCTTTCCCCTGGGTTTAAGCTGCCGGGGCGTGAAGCTGACCACTCACCTACAGCTAGTGCCAAGGTCAAGGAAATGTGAATCTGTACATCTACTCCCCCATACGCCTTCATGGCGTAGTGCTTAATTAGTTAAGTACAGGGACAGCTTTATCTTTTGCTGATGTACCCATGTCGTCATTGAATAACCCACAAATAACAACTCATGAATGTAAAATTACATTTCAGCCAGTCCCTCCAGCCCATGATGAGACAGAGTTGTGCGTCGTGTAGTGGACTTTCAGAACATCGTTAATTGCTCCGACGAGGTAACTGCGAGTGAGACGCGTCCATTGGGCAAGAAATTACGACATGCGTGTGAAGGTGGGGTCATGCTGGACCAAGGAGGAGAGTGAATGGTTCTGACCAGTGTCCAGCCCTTGCACCGGCTCAATTGGTCAGTGCGAGATATTGATGTGGTTGGATCACGAACTGACATGCGCTCTCCCATTATCTCCGCGCGCGTGTGTGCAGAATTGTAATGACCACATGAGCTTACAGCAAGAAGCTCACATGTCCTTAACCACGGTCAAGTTTTCAGGCATATTACTTTTGTATTTCTTCCGTGAAAGCTATCCCTGAGCGGACTACATACGTTACAAGAATTAAACACTAGATAGCAGCACACACACACACATCTTACATAAAACAGAAAGACAGTGTTAGAGCCATTCAGATGGAGGACGAAGCCAAGAACTTATTTGTGATGATAATGAACTTAGTGACAAACTCCGGGGACTCTAAAGCAATGGTAAGACGTCCGTGGAAAGTCGGCGAGCTTCACGAACAACATTACAACAAAATTCAACTGGAATCAACCAATTAAGATTGTTCAAGGGAACTGTAGAAGGTTAAGAAGCTATGATAGAATAAGAAGATTAGGAATGTGCTACAGAGGCCCGGATGGACATTGTCTAGGCAGTGTTTGGGTATACATTTATTTTTTCAAAACAGAACCAACCCGTTTGCTAACATTCATAACAGCTACACACGACACAATAAGAGGAACTACTCATCAGCATAGGACACATGGGCGCATAGATGAGGACATATCCTAAAATTGTAACCTATAGACGGAAGCGCATCAATTTCAGCAGAAATTTTAAACACCTGAAGATGATCAAAGTTGGTCGAAACATGTATTGTGCACAGAACATTGACGTAGAAAAGATTTTATTATTTAAAACTTTTAAAGGTTTTTAAAAAGCAAGTTGCATGTGAGACGGGTAATAACTAACAAGGAATAAACCGGTAACAATTTTGAATCGTATTCGGCAGACCAGCAGTTCGAATCTCTGTTGTGGCAACGCTTATCCTGACTGAGGTCCTGTGATTTCCAGACAAATATCTGAGCGGTATCTCGATTAGGACACTATCAGGTCCTTTAAAATCCTTCCCAATTCGTCGTTCGTCTGCCATCTTACCATTTGACACTACTTGGCCCTGATATTAGCAGCTCCGTGAAATAAACAATGAGAGACGCAATAAATAGATTTAATCTTCGTAAATTATAGTTCTGTAAGCCGATTACATAACCGGAGAGTCTGGGGGCATCAGACATCACTTACTGAGCCTTCAGTACACACACCAACCGGTTAATTCGGTTCAGGGAAATCGTCTCTGGTAATTTTTAATATTAACACTTTCCGTGCTACAGACGTGAATAAACGTCCTTTGATTCCTCATCATTGTAAATTGTCCAAAGGAAATGCAGCATGTAAAGGGTTAAATAATGTGGTATATACTGTGAAATGTGGACCCATTTCCAAGTAACAGCTGTGTAAACAGGCGACATTACAACAGCCGTTGTTAGGGAACAGCACTATGGGAATATTATTTTCCGCTGCAACGAGAGAAAACGCAATAATTTAAGAGACGTTTTCTGTGCAGTCCGGGCCGGGTCTGCATAACGAGGACTGGTAGTTCTGAGAAATAAATCTCTGGTCGTAATTCTCCAGGGACTTGCCTAGAAAACGAATTGCTTCTTGGTAAACCACCAGTCGTAAAGTAACTTTGACTTTGATTTTGGTTGTTGTTGAGTCAGTCCCCGAGTGGAGGCGGGTTCAGATACCTCCGTCATACCCTGCAAGTCCTAGGAGACGACGAAAATGGATCCCAATGTCTGTGGGTATAATTGGGCAAACTTCCTACGGATATAAATACGGGGACCTGGCCCTCCAGGCTGGGGGAGTATCGAATCTGAGAGAGTAAAATATGGTCATGAGTCCCGCGGCCCTCGGAGCCGAGAATGACTGTGCTGGCGAGGAGCAGCAGCAGTTGTAAACGACAGACCCGTCCTCTTGTCAGAAAGGCGTCCAACATGAACAAACCCGCAACTGTCTTACAGTAGTAAAAATCTGGTTCTAAGCCCCAAATAGATGTTTGACACCAAGACAGACGGGCCGACTGACTGTCGGTCGTAACATAACTGTGACTCTGATTTTCAGTTGTTGGATGAGTCAGTTCAGAGCTGCAGTTGTGAGGTATAAGAAGCTGGTAACTGCGGCAGGGGACAGTTCGGGAACCCAGATGAAGGGAAACAACCGCTGTTGGAAGCTGCTACCAAGCAACGGCTATTGAATACTGAAAAAGAAATTTATGTGTGCTGTAGTAACAGCGTGTAACTCTGCGAGACCTGTGGTTGTTTACAGTTACGTCTTGCAACTGTTCAGTAAATATGACTACCAATCCGAACCCCGTCTATAGTCACACTATCACGTGACAATATCATGATCACTGCGCGTTGAAGAATGGATAACTTTTTCTTTTAGCGATAATTCATTCAGGAACACCGTTGGAGTTTTAAATTTAATTACATTTGAGTGACGGGGCACGCGGTAGCGTAGTTGGTTGAGGTACTGTGCTATAGGCCGGAAGGTCGCGGGTTCGATTCCCGATAAGGTGGATTTCTTCAAGCTACCTAACCCTTCCAGCCGCACTATGACCCTGGGGTCGACTCAGCCTCTAACAGAAATGAGTGCCAGGAATCTTCCTGGTGGTAAAGCGCGGCCGGTGCGTAGGGCTGATAAGCCATCTGTAAGCCGATTGTTTAGAAAATGTGGGAGTCTCGGCTTCTCACAACCCTATGGACCATTAAGGCCTGTTACAGGAAGAGCTTTACATTTGAGTGACATGACTTATTAGTTTTACTGACAAGCCGCAGTCGCTCGGTCGGTATAGTTCGCTTGCGGACTACAAACCAAGGAGTTTGTTTGTATATACGGTGACCTGTCTGAGTGTATGAAGATCGGCAACATGATTGGGAAGATTGGATTTCGCAATGTAATTCTACTACACGAAATTAACAACGGCGTTGTTTTTCAGTTTAAGGTCATTTGATGGGAAAATTGAAATGCAAACTTATGAAAAGTGTTTGAAAAGATCTGGGATACATCAAGATTTATAGTATTTATCAGCTTGTACGTATAAACATGGATTTATTATGGATTAATGGGGTGGAGAATCGGAGTTTTCCTACAGCGTTTGGTGGAATTCTCACATATCGAATTGCAAAAAGACGTGTAAAATGATTTATGGGTTTTACGGAAGTGTCCTATTATGTCCTTATGTAAATTAGGCCTTCTTCTGTATCATCTTGTCTACAAATTGAAATTTCCACATAACCTTTATAGAAAGTTTCCGTTCTCGATATTTAAGAAAATTTATCTAACTGCATAGGCTCCCCGTACTGGATCCGAGTCCGTATGACCTCAACTGTTTACTGTACCAAGAAGGCCTAAGGAAGGAAATCTTACTGTTGTAAACGTTATCCTCTGGCTTGCATTGCAATATGCGAGTCATGATGAGTGAAATTAGTAATACCTCTCCCACGCGCGCTAATTTAGTTCTTATCAAAGGCAAATATAGGAAAAACACTGTCCCCGCGAGAGGAGTCAAGCGGCCGCTAGTTCTGTACCAGCTCACGTGCTCCAGCATTGCAGACAGACGCTGCAAAACCTTTCTGTGACCACTGATCACAACAGAATATTTATTAGGCGGATACAACAGTAATTGTGTAGGTCTGAAAACACCTTTATCTATATACGCTATAGTTGGACTCTCAGGGTTGCCCAATTTGAAACGAATCAGTGCCCACATTGTACTTGATACACCTAAATGGGCTCCGACGCTTCCTCTTTCCCAGTGGTGATGGGGCACAACCCTACTACAAAGAAGAGGGACAATTCCTGAATATTTCTTCACAAACTTACTTTTAAGCAGTTTAAGACTATTTTATTGATTGCCATAGAATATGTAGGATAGATATTTTTTTGTAAAATACTGTAGCCAAAAAGAACTGATAGACGGTAAACCGGCATTCGTAAAGTAACTCTGACTTTGACTAGGGGAGAATCTAAATTTCTGAGATTGCAATTAGAAAAGTAGGATGTTGGTGTGAGGTGGCCGCCAGCCTGCTAGAACTTAAGTCTTGGAAAGAGAACGTTCGCTGTTAGAAGACGTTACCAAGCAGTGCAGTGAAGATTATAACTGAGAACACTAGTCTGTGTGTGACAGCGATTTGAAAATTGCTGTCACGAGTTACGTGTTAAAGTGTCCAATAAATCCAAGTAGCAATCAAAACCCCGTCTGAAGTACCCAATTACGTGAAAATATTTTTCATTTTTAGTTTTGATTGTCTGTGTATATCCTTCTTCATTGTTTTTCCAAAAGAATCAAAGGGCGCAGAATTTGTCCGCCTGCGAAATTGTCCCTTCGCTCATGGGTTCCTATAAACAGATCGCATTATAGAAAAAAAGTTCTAGGAAGAACAAGTTACCTACTTTCCTTTGTACCACAGGCACTGCATAGAAAAAGAAAGAAATATGGCCCGTCGCCTAAAAACGACAGGGAGGACACACAGACAGGCAAGCGATCTCATAAGCCTCCTGTCAAAAATTAAGAGGGATTATTATAAACACAGACAGATACACAGCCAGAGAGCAAGGTAATATCATAAACCTGCTTTTATTCTTTCCTTTTCATAATATAGGCATGTTTGTTCTCCTATAGTGGTGGATGTATCTGCCTTTTAATGATAAGAGCTATGAAACACAAGCACGCGGATAAGAATTTGACCCATAATTTAAAAAAAAAAAACGTAAATTAAACGTTGCCGGAGGATAATAAGAAGTCAACTGCTTAAGATTTGTTACATTATGTCGAGATTGCGTATGATCATGAAGTCTTACTGGCTCCAGCGTCATCATCGTTGGAAAAACAGCCCTTTTTGAGACATAGCCTTCCTTAGAAGATCTGTCAGGTTTCACCCGGTTTTTACTTCTTTGGATTTCGTGGCAAATTTATTTACAGAGCAAGGTCGTCAGCCTTGCGTCAAACTCCCAACCGGAACACCCAGTCCCTGTGCTTACATCCCCCAGGAACTGGGTAAACGGTAAATTTGTCCCTGCACTACACCATGAAGGTGTATGGAGGAGTGAATGTATAGATCCATATTTTATTGACCTCGGCACTAGTTGCAGGTGAGTGGTCAGCTTGCCGCCCCGGCCGCTTTATCCCCGGGGAAAGAGCCCTCGGTACTCATTGGATATGAGGTTGGATGGACCCCAGAAGCAGATCGGAAGACATGGAGAAGAGAAAAGTCTTGACCTTACCGGGACTCGAAGTCTGACCCCTCGGTCGTCCAGTCCGTAGCTAGTCGCTATACCGACTACGCTATCCCAAAAATAGGGTAGCACAGTTACACCCCCAGGCACTGGGCTGCCTTTTTGTCTGCTGATCGCAGGGCTACGGTGGAGGTATTCTAACTCGCCTCCATACGGTCTACTAACTCCATACATTTCCAAATTAGTTATTAGGCGTAGTCTGAATTGTGTTGGAGGGACGCGCTGGGTGCTTATTAACCGTTTTGTAATTTTTTTCTACTAAATTTGTCGCCTTTCTTTTAAATAGGAGGAAAATGTTAACAGATATTTTGGTGGTAGCACAAAACCATTTGACGGGCCGCATACGACCCGCTGACTGCGAGCTGGGCAGCCCTGGGACACAATTTAGTGTTTCTATCATTTGCTAATTAAATACTCGTATCTCGACTGAAAAATAAGACAGACGGACAGCGATGGAGATAACTTCATTATGCCTTTGTTTTATGTGTAAATAATGCTCAGAGGATGTGACAGAAAATGCCATGTCAGGGCATTACTTTGCGCTGGAATTATTTTCATTGATTTGCTGCTCTGATGATACTTTGGCGCGCTGGCAACAAACAATTACAACAATTCCTATTAATTTCTCTGTTGTCTTTCTGTGAGGACGTCTGTCCACGCACAGCTACTGAACAAATTTACATGAAATTTGGTCCTGGATAATTTTACCAAAATCTATCGTTACAATTCACTATATGCTCATTGTCAAAATGTCAAATTTTGTCTTGAGGGTTAGTGTTAAAATATTGAATATGGAATACAGAAAATTACATAATATAGATTTCCTTAATTTGTATTGTTCACTGGTGTAGGACCATTATTACGGGGACTAAATCTAAAGGAATAAGAGGTGAGGGGCACGTAGCAGGCATGGAGAGGTGAGAAATGCGTGTAGAATTTTGGTCAATAAACCTGTAGGGAGGCGCTCATCTAGGTGGCTTACACATCGCTAGGAAGGTAATATTGAAATCATTCTTAAAATAATAGACTGTGATGTGTGGACTGGATTCATCTGGCTCATGATACGGTCAAGTGGCTCTCTCTTTGCTTCGAATCTCGACTAGGAAATCGATTGCTTAATTAGCACTACTCTATGAAGATGTACGGGGGAGTGGAGGTATAACTGCAAAGCATTGTAGGGAGGTGAATTGTCAGTTTCAAGCTCCGGCCATTTTAACCGCAATTACAGAGGCCCCGGTGCCCACTGAATAGATGGAGGCTGGGTGAGTCCCAGAGTCCGAATGGAAGTTGAGGAGGGAAGAAAAATATATTCTCTCTACCGGGAATCGAACCTGTATCAAGATCCTTCCATAATTTGTCTGAATTAATTCGGAGTAAGGTATTTCTCTTGACAGTAGTCTGATGTGATGGGTGTGTAAGTAAGAGGTGGTCAAATGTTTTTTAAAGTGGTTCAGTTTAGTTCGGATCATTGTGCCGTGTCTCATTACATCACACAGACGTGTGTCCACATACCACCAGGTTCTTGTGCTACACAGATTCTTTAAACGTGTGGTCACTTCCACTGCTGCATATCTGTTTTATTATTGTTAAAAATGATACCATTGAATTAAGCATTAAGAAGCACAAATATAATCTAACCCAAAGTATACTTGAAAAAATCAAAATTAGCCCAACATGCGCACGAAGAAGGCCACAAAATATGTTAGAAAGAAGCGAATGTCTTGCAGATTGAGCCCAAACGCCACATGCAGGAAATGCAAGGAATGCGCCCACATGTCTGCTAGAGCATCCGGTCAGTGAACCCGGCGTGGACATCTCTCCCATCTGGACTGCCCTTATCGCAGCAGAACTACAGCTCCGTCCACTGTAGATTATGTGTGAAAATTGTTTCTATTTTGGCACCATACAGAGAATTTGTCTCTTTAGTGATGACTTCTATTATGATAGTACTCTGGTTATAACCACAGTCGAGAAATAGTACATGGGCATAAGTGCTAAGCCTCGTGTGTGGAGTTTTTTAATGTTTTTAAATGTCTGTCTTATCTCTCGCGGATGGTTTGTGCTGTGCTTGGTTTATATATCGTATCTTGTGGTGATGCTGGTGATGGTGGTGCTTGTGTCCGGAGATAGTGCCTAGCTCAGTCGATTGGGCCCAACTGAGTAGGTTTCACCTACAGACGGAAACAGAATCCAGTCTCCGAAACGTTGTGTGTTTTAAATAAAAACAGGATGGTGGATAATGTCCAGAAACACAACGATTGTACTGCTGCACTAGTTCTGCTACCAGTGTATTTCTCATATCTCCAGCTCATTTATAATGTTATATGCGCATTTCCCAATAGCTATATGTTTGTAGCTCTATTCTCCTATTTATATGTGATGTTAAATAAATATTTTCCAATAATTTTAACTCCGATATATTTTACGGTGAGTTCTCATTCGTGTTTGACCATGTACTGATCCGAATTACTCTTTCCACTTTTCGTTTCCGAACATTCTAGCAGTATATGTTTGGAAATGCAGATAAAAATAATTATTGCAACTGAATTTGACATTGACGGTTGATTTTTTTCATATCCACTGACCCCTCTACCAGAATCTCCCCCTTCACGGGCGCGTCCCCCAAGTTCGAACCCTCTATCCTAGGGCATTCAGGGTAGAAGAATAATTTTAAAATACTTGACTTTTTTTTTGGTTTAGTGTATAGTGTGTAGTATGCTTCCTTTTTTCAGTATTAATTTATATAATTGTAGTTGTAATTGTATGTGCATTTTATTAATTGTGTATAGTGTCTTTTATTGTTTGTGTAGTTTTGTGTTTTTTAGCGTGTTGTGTTATTTTGTGTGATGTGTGTTGTGTCTTACTGTAGTACCACTGCCACCAGGTAAAAACCCATTTGAAATTAAAATAAATAATAATAATGAAATAATATATATTTGGTGCACTTCCTTCATTTCAAAATTAATGTTTTTTCTTCTACAAAAAGTGGTGAGTGGGGGGACAGATGCGTGACTTGCACCCCTCCCATTTCTTGCGCCCATGACTATATACACGAAGAAAAGAACACGTGTAAGTCGAACATAAAGAAAGAGAAGACATCGGACTAAAGAGCAGAACTCTATATATCGAGCGATAAAAAGATGGTGTAGAGATGTTTGTGTATGGGCTCAGTGGTCAATATGGCCGGTGGGTTTTGTAGTAAGAATGGTGGGATTAGCAGAGGAGGTCCCACAGGGTCCATGACTCCCCATGCAGACCGAGGCTCAGCGTCCCCCCCCCCCGCAGACACAATCAGGATATGGACATTCTTGCGGATATGAATTCTCTAACTGCTGTTTTCTCTTCGTCTCATCTCTACGCCAGCCAGAGGATTGCGTACAACACTGAACTCCTCTTCCGCGTAGAGCTCACTTGCCACCTTTAAGCCCTAGCACAATTTCGATATTAAAACTTGCAGCTAGCGTGTGTCTGGAAGCCGTCACCAATTTCAGCATTCTTCCTTGTGATAAATAAAGGAGATATTTTCACAGCTTATGACGGCTTGGGTGGTAAAATCGTGTAGACTTTTAGGTGGAACGCAGCGTTTCGGAGGAACATGCTGTCTCCATCTTCATGGTCGAAATGTATTTGAAATTCAGGGGCTCTCTTATAAGATTACAGGGTATCACAACCCAAGGAACGACTATGTGAACAGTTACCATCATGATGCACCCAAAATTTACATCATATCTTGCTTGGCTTATTCTTCGACCTTGGAGGCTACATATTTCTCCGAAACTTTGATTGAATTTTAATGGACTATTGGCATTATATCCTGTCTGTCCGTGATTAGAATGTGGGAAATAAAGCTCCATTACTTTTGTTCGCTGATGCTTATGCAAGTGCATAAGTTACATATATTCCAAATGAAATCTGAAATTAGAGCCTCTGTGTTTCTTTTATTTTGGTGATACCTTCCACTTTCTGTGGTTACTAGATTATGATAAGGCAGTATCATGAGGCTTGGGTGAAGTAAAAAACAGATGAATTTCTATTCCTATACATCTTCTATCATCATCAGAAGCACAATAGACCAGTGTAGGTCGCGGTTCAAGGGCCGAGAAGGCCCACTCCTTATACTTTCATCATCGCGACCACCACCACCATCATCATCATTTCTTCTTCTCGTCCTCTTCCTCCTGTTATCACAGGAGTTTTCCTGGTGCTTCTCCCTTTGACCCAGTGGTGAACTTATCATCATTTCTTCTTCTCGTCCTCTTCCTCCTGTTATCACAGGAGTTTTCCTGGTGCTTCTCCCTTTGACCCAGTGGTGAACTTATCATCATTTCTTCTTCTCGTCCTCTTCCTCCTGTTATCACAGGAATTTTCCTGGTGCTTCTCCCTCTGACCCAGTGGTGAACCTATCATCAATTCCTCTTCTTTTCCTCTTCCTCCTGTTATCACAGGAATTTTCCTGGTGCTTCTCCCCTTGACCCAGCAGTGAGCCTATCATAAATTCTTCTTCTTTTCCTCTTCCTCCTGTTATCACAGAAATGTTCCTGGTGCTTCTCCCCTTCACACAGTGGTGAGCCTATCATCACTTCTTCTTCTTTTTCTTCTTCTTTTCCTCCTCCTCCTGTTATCACAGGAATTTTCCTGGTGCTTCTCCCTTTGACCCAGTGGTGAGCCTATCATCAATTCTTCTTCTTTTCCTCTTCCTCCTATTATCACAGAAATCTTCCTGGTGCTTCTCTCCTTTACCCAGTGGTGAGCCTGTCGTCCATACTTCTTCTTTTCCTTTTCCTCTTCCTTCTGTTATCATAGGAAAATTACTGGTGCTTCTCCCCTTGGATCGGTGATGACCCCTACCACTCAGACATCAAGAATGTCTTACTTTCCTTGTCACGTGCGATGTTCCCAGTACAGCTGTAGTGTGTGTATAACCTAACGGATGGTTTCCTGGTACTGCTTCCAGATATCTTTCTAGTCCCGTAGTTACAAACCCTATGGCCCCAATAACCTCAAGTATGGCAAAGAATTTCGTGTTCCGCATTTATCATCATCATCATCATTGGCATCGTTACTGCTGCTGGTATTATTCATCAAGTTTATCTTTGTGCTCAAATTAACACAATTTATCTATGTTAATTTTATCGAATATAATAACAAAGTGTTGCATCGCCGCCATGTTTGTGAGCGCTGGCCTGCAGACATTTTATACATAAGAAAGCAGTCTTCTGGGATATGGTACCGTGTATGTGTGGTGTTAACCGACGTTTCGGAGGATCGTATCGCCTCCATCTTCAGGGTAGAAGAAAAAATATAAGAAATCTGCAAGCGAAGAGACCGTGAGAACCGGTAAAAGCAGACCGTGCTTTTACAACGCGACATGGCCGAGCATCATCTGCGACTTTGGATCGTCCTTGACAAAATTTCTCGACCCAGTTGTGAACCGCTTTATGAGACAGACACTTCCAACCATAAACAGGAAATATTTCTTTACGAATATCCTTTGCACCGAGTCATTTTTTCCACCAAAAACGCATAACAGAACACTGTTCTTCGGTACAGCCGTCTCAAGCGCGGTAGCTATTTTGACTACTGAAACCAGCCTCTGTACTTGCGCATGAGCGTCTGCTACATAGACTGTCATTTAGCTGGACTGTGCTGCTACCTAGTGATACACAAAAGAAACTTATTACGTCCATTACAGCTGTTTTTACTTCCATCTGTGACCTATTTACTGACTCTGCTCCGTCTCTTAACATGTCGCGAATACTTTTCTTTCTACAATTTTATTAACTTTCTATCCACCTTTCCATTTAATTATTTATGTAACTAACTGACTGACTTCATGGAACAGGGTCCTCCTTGAGAAACTAACAGTCGTTTAGCTGATAAATAAATCCCAATCCGAGGATTCTTTACCGTGTTCACAGCATTCCGACATTTGAATCCAACCCACAACCTTGAACCCTCCAATCCCTTTTCCTCTCATATAAGCCTAGGTCAGTGAGCTGGGTTAGCTCAGTCGGTACAGCGACTGGCTAAGGGCTGGATGACCGAGATATCGGAGGTCAATTCCCGGTAGGGTCAAGAATATTCTCTCCACGTCTAGACCGGCTCTGAGGCCCACCCAGCCTCCTATCCAGTGAGTACCTGGGTCTTTTCCATGGGGTTAAAGCGGCCGGGGCGTGAACCTGACCACTCACCTCCAACTAGTGCGGAGATCAAGGAACTGTTGATCTATACATCCACTCCCCCATACGCGTTTATGGCGTTGTGCATAATTAGTTAAGCACAGGGACAACTTTACCTTCAAAAACTTAGGTCGTTGAAACGATCTGTTCCATTAAAAGTTTCCATTAAGAATTTAGTGTATTTCTCACATCTCACGAAGCAAGGTGGTATAGCAGTGTCACTCTAGACATGTGTTTGCGAGGTTCTCAGTTCGAATGCTCTCCGAATAACGGCTTATCCCGCTCTTCTCAGGTTTCTCCAAGAAATTCTGAGGATAATTCCTCAATTTATCAACTGCAAAATCTGTCAAGATATTTTGCAATTCATTATTAGTGATCCTACCATTTGACGGGGGGGGGCACGCGGTAGCGGAGTTGGTTGAGGCACTATCCAACAAGCCGGAAGGTTGCGGGTTAAATTTCCGACGAGGTCACTGGATTTTTCAATTGACCCAATCCTTCCAGCCGCACTATGGCCCTCAGGTCGACTCAGCCTCTAACAGAAATGAGTACCAGGAATCTGCCAGGGGGTAAAGAGCGGACGGCGCCTCAGGCTGATAACCTCACCTCCGTCTGTTAGCCGATTGTCTAGAAAGTGTGGGAGCCTCGACGTCTCACAACCCTATGGGCCTTCACGGGATCCCTTCACAGGGATACCTCTACCATTTGACGGAATTTACTAAAATTGTCGTACAATAAATCGCAGAACTCTCTCAGAGCTCACATGCCTTCTACATGCATTACCCATAACATTCGCCTTAATTTCAAGATTATGAAGTATGAAGCATCTCAGCTTGCAATTTAACTCTGTTATATTTTACGCAGATGTACAGATGTAATTAAATGAAGTAAGAAATTAAGGAACCCACTTCACTCATTGGTGAGTCTGCGCACTGCGCGACATGACTGCGGTGACGAAATGTGTAAATACGGGCATTTTATTGTGTGGTGAATTCATATGGATTATGTGACTATAAAACGGTGAATTATACATAGAAGATTTTTATTTATTTTACCGTCCGCATGAAACCAGTTATAACATCATGTGACTTCAATTAAGCTCGTCGTAAGCTGCTTATCGCCCTTTCCTTGTTTGTTCAAACTGCTATGTCAATATGTCTTTACACAGAGCTTATGCAGTATGGTGCATGGGCGGACTCTGGCAAGCCTCACGTGATTTATATTCCAGCAGGACCAATCCGCAGCATTTAAATTTCCTTCAATTTAGTCTTAATAGTTCGCTTGGGGATTAAAATCACGAAGTTTAGTCTTAATTTTCATAAATGAAAAGCTGATGGAAAGATATTGCTCAGGTTGCCGTTTGTCGCCAGCAGCGACCGGCCCCTTCATCTTGGCGAAGAGGTGGTCTCATGTCATACCGCATAACTGTAGTATTAAAAAAGAAAAAAAATAATAAAAATATTTTCATGTGCCCCAGCGGGGTCAGAAATCTAGACTGACTGTGCTGGTGTCAAAGCCAGCAGAAAATTACTGTTCTGATCTGGTCTGGTCTGCTAATTTGCTGTTGACACTCGCCAGCACAGTCGTTATTGGTTTCAGGACCCGCAGGGATCATGCCCTTATTTAAACACCTCACGACTCTGTGAGTAGTGCAACTGCTCTGCTCTGCTCTGTTCAGCACAGTCAATTTCAGTCAAGTCCAGTAGTTGCTGGTGGTCCTCGCCAGCACTATCATTCTTGGTTTCGAGCCCCGTCGGGACCCATTATCATTTTTTTTTTTGCGTTCCAATACCTTTTATTGGCAATAAACCGGTCGGTCTGGTAAAATGCTGCATGTCCTCGCCTTGGTTCCAAGTCTCGCGGGACTCAGGACCATATTTTAGTGTCTCGGGATTCCTTTCGACTGCTCTGCCCTGTACTGCACATAGTTTTGTACGCCTGACCACGACTACATACTTTGCAAAATCTCGATGTATCATCGTTGATTGCTTAATCCCGAAGAAAAACGAACTCTGTTCGACTGATGAAGCCTGTTGCTAGAAAATTGATGTTTCGCATTTGGACCGCTAGTTCGAATATCGTTCTTTATCTCAAGACACTCCCATGCGATTTGATTTAGGGAGAAGATTTCTGTAAATTACGAAAATTGAAAGTGTCGTTAAAGTTAAAATTTCTTTAATTTTTATGTCGTTGTTGCGGATGTTATTTTTGGTGGCATATTTAACAGCACTTAAAATAGGATCAATAATAAAATTAATAATTAATATTTGGATTTTGTTTTAAACTCTAAAATATGGTTGTGCTACAGACGCAATGCAGTTTAAATTATTATGCCATTAAAGCTTTCGCCCTGTGAATGCCATCGTTAGCCATTCCTTCATAAAGTTTGCAAAGTGTCCGTAACTTATTTATCTGCAATGAAAGATCATCAATCCATTGGCCACAAGCAATAAATCTTGTGCCTGAATGTGGTTAGCTGATGAATTATGTTTACAACAAGTACTTTTAATGCTTGTCAGTCGATCTGAGCTTATTCAGTCCCGCTCATGCGAGTTGAAGCGATAATGTATGGCTGCCAGTTAATTTACTTTCTCTAATGATTTTCTAATTGTAAACCCGCCCATTCCTTTCGGGCATGCGTCCTCCTCGTTTCGTGGTACGATACCAAATATATCACGAAATTAAATATATTTTCCACAGTTTTAACAGTTCTATAACATCATCTTTATGGATTTATATATAAAGAAATAGCAACACAAACTGTGGGACTACTTCATCAAAGAGACCTCCGGTATGGTGATTTTGGTTCACGATCTATGTTGAAAGTAGAATCCAGCTACGTCCAAATAATGACGTAGTGATATAGCTCACTATCTGGTGATGACACACCGCTCCCTTTTCTAGGAACGTGCAGGCGTTGTCGCACATTATGTACATATGTACATATGTACATATGTTTACTTGCGAGCGTGACGCGGGCCACCTCTAAACTACGTCTCCTCTCTATAACCTCGGGGATGAAGCAGTTCTATAGCCCTGACACATTTTCGGACACAGACCGAACAAAAATAACCTATGTTACAGATATACGTTCCCTGAGAAGGGATGCGTCAGAACCTGTTTCGCCCTGCTGTTAGAGGGAATGCTGGTGGGTGGAATTATTGAGAAGTACAGGTGTAAAGTTACATCGAGTGGAACATATTCGGCCATTCACCTTCAGCTGCTGTACCCACCCACACAGACAGCAACATTGTAATACACCTTCGCGATATTGCAATTCTCTGTACTTACCGACTTGGGGTTATCGTTGTAAAATCTAGTGACTCGAACTGTTTATGTCATGCACACTGTATCTTCAGGCTGACGCATTTCCTCATTCTTTTACCTTTGCTTCGTGCACAAGGAGTTTGAATGAAGGAAGATAAATTTTGGAAAAGAAATAGACTACTGATTGATAAAATTATTTCGAAAAATATTTGTACGTTTTCGTCTCGTTAACTCCCCCCCCACACACACACACACAAATTAACTGCTTATCTCTAGGAAGTTGTCATGTTTTTGTTTACACCCAAATATACCAAACCGACAATGTAAAATATACCCACTATAAACATTGACCAATGTAAGGGCTGAGCAGTGCAGCCAATATTAACTGTGTACACCTGAGGATGACTGAAGGGTCGAAATATGTAGTTAGATAATTTACGTAGAGTGTGGCTACACAAAATTTATGATGACAAACAAATACAATTGGAAATACAACACAATCGCTATGGTAAAAATATTTACAAATTTTCCGTCGAATATGGAACCCGAAGTTACTTTATAGTGTAAAGTTTGAGAATTTCACGGCGGTGACTATGGAGAATGCGGTCTTCTGGGATGTGGCAATGTGTAGATCTTGTGTGAACCGACGTTTCGGAGGAATATATCGCCTCCATTTTCAGGTTAGAAAAATCCGGGAGCGAGGAACCAGCATGAGCAAATGGCAGCAGACTGAGTCACCTGCTCACGCTGGTTCCTCGCATGCGAATTTTCCTACCCTGAAGATGCAGGCGATACGTTCCTCGGAAACGTCGGTTCACACAAGATGTACACGGAGCCACATCCCAGAAGACGGCATTTTCCGTTATAGTGTCCACAAGAGTCCGCCACAGAACTGTATACTGAGCCAAATGAATCCAGCCCACACACACATGCACCCTATTTCATTAATATTATCGCCGCATTTACTTCCAGGTCTTTTCCGTTCAGTTTTCCCAACTCATGGCAGAATTTGTATGATATAACAAATTTATGGATTTTTTTAAAAAATGTTGTGTTGCCATCTCATTAATTTTTCCTGTATGGATTTTTTTTAATGCTAGTGGAGTGGGACTAAGTCCCTTGTACTGCGGCCACTTCTGGCCTATTGTACCAGCCCCAGATGATAGGCGAGGGTGATTGTGGAGCAATTTGTGGAATGAAGATTGACAAGGGAAACCGAAGTACTCGGAGAAAACCTGCCTCGGCGTCACTTTGTCCACTACAAATCCCACTTGACCAGACCGGGGATCGAACCCGGGCCGCCGCGGTGGTTGATCCCTCGTCCAAGGAGTCCTACCGACTGCCTAATATTGAGAACCTGAAGTGAAACAAAGCGTTTCACGAATGCTTTGCTCCCGATATACAGACAGAAACCTTTATAAGATGGGCCGGGTCTGTGGCATGGAACAGAGAGACGAGAACTGCATACAGAGTTCTGATCAGAAAGTCTGAGAGGAATAATGTAATAAGGGAAGTTAAATTGAAACGCATCTTAGAGAACTGATAGAAGAATACGGACTGGATTCATTTAACTCAAATTAGATAAAAGTGAATGGCTTCTGTGAATACGGTTATGTACCTTTAGATTTCATAAAAACGGGATATTTCTTGACCAGTCGGGCGATATTAGCGTCTCAAGAAGGACACTGCTTGATGCAGGTAGTTCACACAATAATGTAAACCTGTGTGGAAGTAGCTCAGTTGGTATAGTGACAGAATACGGGCCGGAAGGCTCGGGCTCGATTCCCGGTAATGCCATGATATTTCTCTTCTTCATAGCGTCCAGACCGGCTCTGAGACCCACTCAAACTCCTATCTAATAGATAGAGTGAGGCTCTTCCCTGGGGATAAAGCGGTTGGGAGGTGAAGCTAACCACTCACATCCATCTAATACTGAGGTCCAGAATAGTGGAGCTATACCTCCGCTCCCCGATATATCTTCATGGCGTAGTGGTTAATTAATTAAGCAGAGGAACCAATTTGTGCTGTAATCCACGAGAGACTCGTTTCCCTGGGAACACCGAGCATTCCCGTTGAAGTCACCCATGGACGGACTATCTCGTCCCCACGGTCCCGCAGAGCACTGACCGCGAACTGACCTTTCTACGGCAAGGTAGCATTTCTTTTTCACAAGTGCAAACAATACCGTCGCCAAGTGCCGTGAAACGCGCGTAAGCATGTGATGAATAGGCCAGACGGGCGAAAGAGAGCTGCTGTAATAATGGCACACATGAAAACAAAAGAAACCAGCTGTCCGCTTCCTTTCCGTCTCTTGAGAGAGTAATCATTGCCCGTGTAGAAAAGCTGTGCCCTCTGCAACCTACAGCGAGTCGAGAATGGATGTAATTACAGAGGTTGTGTACTCAGTACTGGCTACACGTGGATAAAATTGAATATTAAAGTGTAAAACGAACTAAGTACGGTATCAGTCTTTATTTACGTTTAAAGCTCTATGGTTACTATACGTACCACTTGCTTTAAGATTAAAGATCATTTCGTTTTGCTCACACACAATTTACTTGTTTCCATATGATCGTCTCAATAAACAGATATTGTTTACATGGACAGAAATGACTTATTCGTCTTTATGTAGTGCGTTTCCTGTGAGGTACGAACTCGTTTCTTAAATATTATTTAGACGAATTTAATACTTCAAACGGTTAATTAATTCCTTGAAGATGACAGAAGAACAGAAGTTGATAACACTTTATAATGAAATGTACTGAAGAGAATGTAAGGAAGGAAGCACATGAATGATTTCATTCAAAGAAGACCTGCGTGATATTTATATCCAAGAGGGACGGAATTATATGAGACTGGATAAAAATTCATAACGAGGTTCTTACAAATTTGTACTCTTCGCCAAATATAATCACAATGACCAAGTCAAGTAGGATGAGATGGACAGGGAATGTAGCATGTATCGATTGGAGGAGAAATACATAGAAAATGTTGGTAGGAAAGCCATAAGGAAAGAGACCATTAGGAAGGCATAAACGTAGATGAGAAAGTAGTGTTAAAATCAATCTTAGAGAGATAGGCTGGTGTGGACTGGATTGATCTGGCTCAGGATAGGGACCAATGGAAGGCTCTTATGAACACGGTAATGAACCTTCGTGTTCCATAAAATTTTGGGAACTTCTTGAGCAGCTGAGCGACTGGCGGCTTCTAAATAAGGATCCGGTTCCAAGGAGTTAATTATTCAGTTAATCCCCTTACTATAAAGCTGATAGTTGTTAAGCCGTTGAAGAAATTGCTCTACTATTATGTAACCCGGACCTTTGTTATATAGTTCACAGGACCTGACTACTATATCCAGTCCTGAGACAGATGGGTCCACTACAAACCCACCAAACCTATTTCTTTAAGATATGTTTATATTTTATTCTTCCATCTACGCCAGAATCTTACAAGTGGTCTCCTCCCATCAGATTATATGCATTTCCCATGTACTCTGTGCTTGCTACATTTACTTCCCATCTCATTAAACGTAGATGAGAGAATTAATTTCTGTAGAAGCTTCGTGTATAGATAGAACTCCAATATCTAGAGATTTTGAAGGTGAAATAAAATACGAGTTAATTCAAATATAATTAGAAAAGTAATAAGTATAAATAGTAATAAAAACATTTTTTCTCGTTGTACCCCCTTTCTTGTAAAGAATACAAATTCGATACTCCGTGCCCTACGCATCAGATACGTAAATAGACAAGTATACTGTCATGTGTTAGAGTGACTCTTAACGGGGTTTTAGATTGGATATCTGATTTACTGACCACTTACGGATTGTAAATAGAAGTAACTACAACTGTCTCACGTAATTACACACTCCAAATATCACTGCAACTACAGCACACATAAAGTCTTCTATGTCTTTACTAGTCGTTTCCTGGGAACGGATTTTAACAGTGGAGTTTCTTCAGCTTCTGTGCTATACTGCTCCTACTAAGTTTTGTAGTCAAAGACTCCTCTACAGCTCTCTATTCTTCTGAGAGAGTTGCTTGACGACTGAGAGAGAGAGAGAGAGAAGAAGTGGGGGTGGTAGTGTGAGACACTACATGGGGGTTGGGGGGGGGAGAAAGAAACTATATCTCCGATTTTGAAGGTTCCCAGGCAGTGTCCGCTTGTCCTTCTGGTAAAGATAGAGCATATAATCGGATTTTTTGTTTGTTTGTTTGTTTTTGCTAACGTTGGGAGTGCTATATTAAGGCGAAATTTTGATGTAAACAATGGGAGGGCTGCATGTGAGGCATGCAGTGCAACGTGGAATTTGGGTAGCAACTCAGCATTTGCTCTAGTACCGAGGAAAACCACGGAAAACCTTGGTCGAGCTGGCCGGTCTCAGGACCTTCCGGATGCAAACTGACTTCTAGCCAGCGTCTCTATTCTTCCTTCAGTTGTCATCCTTATAACTCATTTGCACGGATCGATTAGAAAACACCATTTCCATCAGTTCCTCTATGTGTTGTAGTTCAATTGTTGATTGTTAAGAGTCTGCTGCCTAGCAACGGCTGTTGTCCTGTTGCCCATTTTGCGGTCGATGCCTAGAAAAGTGCCTATACGCCATAATACACACATACCGGGCGGGTTAGCGTAACGGTTACGCTCTTGACTTCTGGTCGAGTTCTTCCCTAACAGGAAGGCGCTACACTTAAATGCCTGTCACTGAGGACTTTTGTGGGTTTCCTCAGTCTCTTCAGGCAAATGCTGGGAGAGCAACTCGATTACTTCATGATCGCTGGCTTCCAGATCCTTTCCAGTTTATTGTTCATCAATAATCCTATCATTGAAGCTGTATGATCTGTACCGTACGACAACTCACAACGCATGCGTATTAATACGTACACAACTTAGAAGTAAAGCTTAATTTCTATTGTTGGATGTGAGGGGTAGAAATTTCTCTTGATAATGCAAGAATTTTGAACCCATCGTGCTTCGCAGTCCGACAATACTGTCTCAGCGGACAGTTATGTAACCCAACTAGTTGAGCTCTCTCCGCAGTGTGAACTACGTACTTGTAAAGATGACCGCAGCCTATAATTTATGTGCGGTTCCTTTGTTGAAGTTGATGTATTTGACTCTACAAAGACCCGGAGGCCAGAGGCCAACAAGTGGCGGTTTGTTTCGCCTCTCATATAAGGTAACACCAACTTTGACACACACAAAAAGAGTTTTGTTCCTTATTTGAAAGCTGTGGTTGAGGGAAAGGGTAACCTGCATAGAATGACGCATCTCTTCTGTAATTGTGTCTACAATAGCTGAACTGACCCCAAGGAGCTGGGTCCTTCTTGAGAAGCTAGTAATTGCTCAGCCACTTAATAAATTTCTAGCGTTATATGTATCTATGAGAGCCGGGATAGACTAGTCGGTATAGCGACTGGCTACGGGCTGAATGATCGAAGGGTGGCAATTCGAGTCCAGGTAAAGTCAAGAATTTTTTCTTCTCCACGGGGTCCAGACCGGCTCTGGGGTCCACCCAATCTCCTATCCAATGGGAAACGGGAGTTCTCTCCCCAGGGGGTAAAGCGGCCGGGGCTTGAAGTTTACCACTCACCTCGAGCTACTGACGAGGTAAAGAAAATGTGGATCTATACATTCACTCTCCCATACGCCTTCATGGCGTAGTACTTAATTTGTTAAGCACAGGGACAAATTAACCTTTACCTTTATATGGAATTCTACAGTTCAATACCATGTTCACAGCAGCCCGCCTCTGGTCCCTATCCTGATACAAACCCGGCCCACAATCCCCCATCCTACTTCTTTAAGATACATTCTAACATTGTCTTCACATCTATGTTTAGGTCTTCCTGATGGTCTCTTTCTTTCACATTGTCCTATCAATATTTGAATGCGATTCTCTTCTGTTCCGTCCATGCCACTTTTCCTTCCAGTCTCCTCCTACGTGATTTGATTATTAAAACAATATATAACGTGGAGTGTATATTATGAAGTTCCTCTTTATGAACTTTTCTCCAGTCTCCTATCCGCTCTGAAAACCGAACCTAGGACCAAGTCAAGAGCAACTCGCTCGACCGTCGAAGGGTAAGCCGAACACACTTCACTTTGCACCATAATCATTCAGTTGGTCGGTCAGGTAGTTAGTTAGTTAATTAGTTGGGACTGAGATGGAGGCGCTTCTGGATTATGTTGGGAGAAACTGGGGAAAACCAGGAAACGGTAATTCGTTCATCTGGCGACTCCTGAAAATAAGCGATACACAGAGTTAACTAGCTCTGTAAGGGAACATGACGTTACGACGCGTCGGCTCCGCGTCTCTTAGCGAAGTTGCAGATCGGCAAGGAGGAATTTTGCGACAAAGAGTATAGAATCACTGAAGCAAGAAGAACATTTGTGGGGAAGTAGAAGAGACTGGGAGATACAGGCGGGAGATAAAAGGAGATTAATGAGGAGGAAAGAGGAATTCAGAGGGAAAAAAGATCGCTGGCTTCTGAGATGGTCAGGTTTTTATTGTGTTTTATATTTACTTTAATAACTGAAGTAAAAAGAATTGCATTCTTATCGATTTTCATTGCTTCAGATGATTAATGTATCTGTTTACTCACGAACAGTGGGTAGCGTTATTCAGAGCAGATGTCTTTAACATTGCTGAGAGTAAGCATCAGTGTTTGTTACGGGAATTCTGGCGTCATTCGGAATAGTGATGACGAAGTATAAGAATGAGGTGTGAACGTCCAGAAGAATATCGCTTGAAAATATTTTGCTTTTTAGTTCATCTCTTGGATTCTGAAATAGTGCTGAATCCTTGAAACCTGACTGTCAGAAAAATTGCTGCTGGTCCTCCCAAGCAAAGTGGGCCAGAGGGCTCATGATTATACTTCACTCTCTGTCGGATCTGAGGGTCTGAAGTTAATCTAAACCAGCACTTAAGAATTCAGTTCGTACCTCACAGGAAACACATTACGTCTCCGTTACAAAGCCCAACCAGTTAATGCTGTTTAGGGAAATAATCGCTGTTTGTTTTGTGAATCATACGGAACATATAAATACATTACGTGGTGAAAATTAATAGATTCTGAACGCTAATGCGCGTGGTATATATAAGGTATTACTGTGTTTTAAAGCGTTAAACGTGTCAGTTCTTACTGACTCTCACACATGTGTGATACAATTTTGACTAAACTACACGAAGCAGAGTTTTCCTAGCGTAAGTGACAGTAACTTATCTCGTCAAGAAAATTCCAGCCTTTTACGGTGCCAGAAGTTTTCTTACAGTGTTCCCAAGAAAAATGTATGATTGGACCCTATCCAGAACCAGTTTCGTCTAGTTCACATCAAGATATTCCATTTTACTATTATCCTCCTACGTGTTTACGTCATAAAATTGGTTTAAATAAATATCTGAATTTATCTATACGTTAAATTGTCAATGTTTTCTCATAATATTGGCCGCGCCACAGCTCTCAGCGGTTAGTCGCTGGCTTCTCAACGCGGCGGCCCGCGTTCGATCCTGGGTCTGTTCAAGTGGAATTTGTGGTGGACAAAGTGGCGCTGAGGCAGGCTTTCTCCGAGTTCTTCGGTTTCCCCTGTCAATCTTCATTCTACCAATTGCTCCACAATCACCCTCACCTATCATCTGGGGCTGGTATAATAGGCCAGAAGTGGCCGCAGTACAAGGGACTTAGTCCCACCCCCCTAGCAATAAAAAAATACCTCATAAAATTCGTTAAATTTTCAAGATCTCATAATCTATTTAATTAAATGTTCAAGGTCTCGTCGGGTATTTCAGGAATTTTTCACCGCATCAGAAATATTGGAATTAGAACTTGTAAATCTTAATTATTATTTGTAACGTGGTTTGTGTTAATTATTAATTTTAGCATATTTTCCTCATTCTGAAAAAATAAGAGTAGGCTTTTAACATCACCTTGCTATTGTGTGTCTTTGTATCCCCCTAATTTTATCATTTTATATACGGTACTTGCCGTATCAAAGAAAACTAGACGATTTGTTCTTCCCATAACTTCTTCTTATAGTTTGAGTCGTTAAAAATAAGGGGGGCTTCGAGTTGAAGTGCCTCTAAAGATATGAGTGCAAGTGAAATTCGCTCGGCAGTACTTGATGTTGACTCGCAATCCTAGACGTTATGCCAGCCCGCAGACCGATAACAACGTAATGAGGTGAGGCCGCGCTGCCTCTTCTCTTGGACGCGAGCCGACACGGCGTCCCGACCGCTGGACCTGGTGATGCTGATACAGGAAGCAATCTGTCCCTCTTCCCTACTGTTGCCACCGTTGGGATGGGATCGCGCGTGGGGAGGGGAGTTATTGCTTCCGTCCAATCCTATTTAGACCAGCCGTGCTGCGTTCCAACCCGTTCGCTCTTCCGCACTCCCTTATTTCTTTCCGTGAGCGTTTCATTCTTCGTTACGTGTTTCTTTCTCCTCTCTTGCTGTTCCTTCTTTCGCTGTTACCTTCCTTCTTCCTCTCCTTACTTCCTCTTTCTTACTTGATGTGTCCCTACCTCGTTTTATTAATTTCATTTTCTTTTCTCTTTTGTTTCCTTTCATCTTGCTGTCTTTATGTTCTTCTTTCCTTATTCATTTTTGTTATCTCCTTTTTTCTTTCTTTACATTTTCCCTTTCTTTCTTTCCTCGTCTATTTTATTTGTTCCCTTCTTTCCATACTTCCCTTAATATTTTCTTGCCATAAAAATGAGGCAAATTAATGTAAAGGTTAAAGAAAGAAAAAATTGTCCCTCTTAATTAAGAGGAACGTCATAAAGACGTGTGGGAAGCGGAGGTATAGCTCCACTATTCTAGCTCTCTTCCTTAGTTGGAAAAGAGCCGTCAACTTCAAGCCTCGGCTGCTTTACTCTTGGAGAAAGAGCCCCCATACACATTGGAGAAGAGAATCGGTGGACCCCAGAGCCGGTCTGAATGACGTAGGGAAGAGAAAGATCACTTATTCGTGTCGCAAATCAACCTCGCCCGTCGAACCCTTAGCTCACTGCTATACCGACCGAGATAAAAATGCTGGGAATTGATTTTTTCTCGGCTTCCAGAATGGAATCTGCTACCCTTGGATGTATATTTGGACAAGCAGAAGGGCATGTGAAATAAGATTATCAATTTACAGACATCCTGTTTTCGAAAAAGCACAAAGCAATAGTGTTCATAGTACATCAATAGTCATGTCCGTTGTAACACATCCCCATTAGAGCTCTTTAGACGTCGCCTGGAGAAGCCAGGGTTTTGCTCGGAGCTGCTTGTCATTCAGTGGATGAAAACAACATATCTATCCAGCTGTTCAGTCCTTAATATCGGCCGATGTTCTTTGTATCTCAGTAGTGTGATGGAAATATCGCAATATCTTCGTATCACCATGCGAACGCTTGTAGTGCTCTATAAAGTTTATAGCCTCCTTGGCTTGTAACCGCAGTACGTGCGGGATAGCAATTTGCAGTGAGGTTATGTGTGTAGTCCGAGACAACTGTGAAAGCAGTGAGTATATATCTGTACGGTTTTCCTGAAGAGCTACTTTCCAATTTGGGTTAAACGAAGGCTATAATATTCATGAAGTAAACCTTAACACACTTTAAAATTTTCAACGTTTTTTTTTTCATGCCTTTTTATTGTATCTGAAAGACTTTTGTCTTCTGTTTTGTAGATATTTATTTACTGCATTCTTTTTCTTAATACGTGTACTCAAATATTGTGCGCGCAAGATCAGCATAACGGACTTAAACGTTAATGTAAAGATTGTCACTGCAGCCCACAGGTAAATTATTGCTACTGTCGCTTGTATTAGTGATTATAGACAGGGTTTGGATTGGTGAATATATTTAATAACACCTTATACAATCAAATTGTACTTACAAGCAACGCAGCGCTATGGCCGATTTACATAATTTACAGTTAAACGTTACACGCGCACTAGGATTCTCAGTCTTCATTAGTCGTATACTGGCAACGGAAATAAAACAGTCTCACTGTGACTACATCTCTAATCACACACTAAGTCTTTACAGGCTGACTTCTAATTCTTCTTCAACAATTCTCTTCCGAACTCTCAATTCCAATTCTATAATCCAATTCTGTCCTTTGTATTTCGTTGTATTCCCATTCTCATGACACTGTTGCTCAAAGTCCGATTTACTTTACGACTGGCAGTTTACCGCCAATCAGTTCATCTTGGCGTCAGGCCCCTTGAGTCCCACGACCAGAGATTTTTTTAGAACTGAACCGTTGCGGTAATAGTCCTTATGTAACATCCTCTCTGACGAGAAAATGTGGGTGGTTCCTTCATACTGGCTCCATTATATAGACGTGACACGGACCTACAGAAAAAATCTCAAATTTCAGGATGAGTAACGCGGGTCACCTAGAAAACACCGCTTCCTATATTGTTCTCAAGGCATGTTTATCTCGCCGTTGCCTAGCAATAGAAATATTCGTTGTCGCGGGAATGTGTTCAGCGATCCGTTGACTGGAAATTGTTATACACGTTACAATGCCTCAGAACACAGACCACTGGCACTTCAGTTCACGGGCAAGGGACGAGCAACACTGCCCAGAGGTACACATGGCAGCTGCTACAGCCTGTTGTGACCATTGACCTCCTTGTGGAGGTATAGTGTCTGTTCTTAACATTCAAAGGAATATGGAGGTGAATGATTAGCTTCATGCTATGACCGCTTTACCCGCAGCGGAAAGAACTCCCGGTATCCATTGGATAGGAGCTTCAGTGGACACAAGTTGCGGCCTGGACGATTTGTAGAAGAGAAATTTTCCTCCGCCGCTATGAATTGAACCCTAGTTCTCCGGTCGTCCAGCCCAAAGTGTAGTTACTATGTCGGTCGAGTTAGCCGGATCTTGCAATGAAGGCCACTAACATATTACTGCATTGCCAGCAAACAAGTTGCCCCAAGGAGTAACTCTCCTGTCTTGCAGTCGGTACTATCCCAGTTCGAATTCCAGCATGGACAATAAATACACTTACTAACTTTTTTCCCTGGTTGTCCTCAGTCTCTTCTGCAGAATTCCAGGATAGTATTGTGGCATGTATACGCTTTGCTAAGCAACGAAGGCAAAATAAGCGACTGTACTACAGCCGTTGTTAAGTAAGGGTTCTGCGAACAACGGCAGTTTCTTGGTAATGGCTCAGTAGCCATCGTGTCGTCACCCCAGAAGACAAGAAGGCAACAATTGCACTGCGTACGCCGTTGCTGTTAGAAGCTGGAAGCTTAGGCCGGCATCATTTCGCGATCTCAGAGGAAGGGGAACGACCGCCGTTGGATTCCGCTACCAAGCAACGGCAATGAAGATTTGACTGTGGATCTTAGTGTGTATGTGTAATAGCGAACTGTGAAGTGTAATAAAAGTGTCCAATAATTCCGGTCATCTAGCCAAAACCTGACTGTAGTCACGCTACATAAAATTGCGTGACGGTGTATTAAACTGGGCTGCAAACTCTTCCTTCTGTATTCTGTCCAAAGTCGGTACTCACCACCATCTTCCCATTCTGCGACATGCGCTGAGATACTGACAGTGTCGCTAAATAAGCAACAGACACAAATGTTGCACTGTCCCTTGCAATTCCTCGTGAAAAAGAAACCGCGAGTTTCTCAGTCAGTAAATCCGTGGAAGAGAGTTTCCTGTAGTAATGGGATAGCGTGGGCCGCGCTATAGCTCAGGCGGTTAGTCGCTGGCTTCCCACCGCGGCGGCCCGGGTTCGATCCCGGGTCTGATCAAGTGGGATTTGTGGTGGACAAAGTGGCGCTGGGGCAGGTTTCCTCCGAGTACTTCGGTTTCCCCTGCCAATCTTCATTCCACCAATTGCTCCACAATCACCCTCACCTGTCATCTGTGTCTGGTACAATAGGCCAGAAGTGGCCGCAGTACAAGGGACTTAGTCCCATCCCACTAGCAATAAAAAAAATGGGATAGTGTAGTCGGTATAGCGACTGACTACGGGCTACAAGACCGATGGGTCGGAGTTCGAGTCCCGGTAGGGTCAAGAATTTTCTTTTCTCCACGTTGTCCAGACCGCCTCTGGGGCCCACCCAGCCTCCTATCCAATGGGTACCGGGGGCTCGTTCACTGGGGGTAAAACGGCCGGGGCGTGAAGCTGACCATCCACCTCCAGCTAGTTCCGAGGTCAAGAAAATATGGATCTATAGATCCACTCCCCATATTCCTTCACGGCGTAGTGTTTAATTAGTTACGCGAAGGGGCAACTTTACTTTAATGGTAACTCATTTGATTAAGTGGTATTCTGCTCTCTTGTCGAACCCGAGCATTCATCGCCGTGCTCACAAAAACTGTCATTTGACCCTGGGCTTTGCCACCAGCCCTATATAATTTACAGAAATAAAGGCAAAGGCGTCTTTATTTGCAACGCACGCGTTGACTTGAGCCACTGTTGCATGTGCTTGAAGTAATGTGACGTCACATAGCGGAGTCTTCACTTCTGCAAATGCGAGCTTTCCGAGCACGTCTCCACTTGATTCACGATTTCTCGTATCACGAACTCTGGGATCTGCTTTCTTTATATAGCTCCATTCAGTAGTCTACCTAATCTTGTAGAAACTAGTCACCAGGCATCTCGTGTTAGGCGACTCGTGACTCGAATCCAGACACTGCTTGCAGATTATTTTTGGGGGACCTCTTCTTCATCTCTTTCCTTCTTTTTCGCCTTTTAGTGGAAGAACATGGACTGAGAGTAAAGATTTCTGTCTTCTGGAACGTGACGCTGTGTAGTTTGGTAAACAGTTATCAACGTTTCGGAGGAACACCTTGCTTCCATCTTCAGAATAACTCCTTCGTTTTCTCGTAAAAGAACATAGGTTTAGGATGAAGATTGTCCTCTGGCATGTGTCGCTGTGCAGTTTAGTAGACAGTTACCAATGTTTCGGAGGAACCTGGTGCCTCCATCTTCAGATACAGGCTTCGTTTTCTTGTAGAAGAACATGGATTGAAAGTAAAGATTTCACTCTCCAGATGTGTGACACTGAATAATTTGGTAGATTTTCGTTTAAGTTTTCCAGATGTTCGAAGGAAGCTGTTGGGTCCATCTTCAGGATAGATTAATCTACTGTTTTTTCTGAAACACATATAAGACACCGAAACACAATGTGTAGGCAATATGAAGAATTCGTTTTCAGTGTTAAGTAACATGGTTATTACGGTAACCACGTTACTTGGAAAACTTGCTTCATCTCTTTATATTAAGTGTGTATGCTTTCACCACCAAAGGTATGGGAAGATATTTATGTATGGTGAGCTGTAAAGTGACGGCAAGGAAGTGATCGTGACCTATTTCAATATAATGTCACGACATTAGGGTCAAAGGGTTAAGGAAGATGAACATCACGGTACCTAATGCCTCTGTCTAGAATCGAACCGCTCATCTCCAACATGCAGATCAGAAGAGTTTGAACTAACCTGTTCGAGACAGGAGCAATGGAAGGTTTGGCGTATATCAGCTCCGTGATATCCGTCTGATAACATGTCTGGTGTAGCAGCCGGAGGCATTATATTATTGGGACTCCAGAGCAACCCATACAGGTAATTAGTGGCCCCTGGGGGCCGTCCTCAGGCACTCTGTAATTGGACAGTTGACTCGGTTGGTCTTAAGTAGGACAGCAGGCTGTTCAATGTAGCATTACAGAGGACAAAATTCTAGATAACTAGCGCGATAAGAAACGCTTATGTTGAGGAGACACTGTCATACATCAAGAGCCAGGATAGCACAGTCGGTATAGTGACGGTTAACAGCTGGACAACCGATGAATAAGGTTTGCTTTACGGCAGGAAAAGAGATTTTTCTCTTCTCCAAAGCATCCAAACCACCGTTCGAACCTCCTCTTCCAAGTCTCCTGTACCGGGGATGTTTCACGGGCGATAAAGTGGGCGGGGTGCGAAGCCGACTGCTCACTTCCGTGTAGTACTGAGGTTAACAATCGTGGAGCTATACCTCCACCGTGGCCGCGAAGTCTAAGGAATGAGCCGTCTTCGTTCGCTCGAACGCTGGATTAGTTCATTCGAATCCCATTCGAGGCATGGATGTCTGTGTGTGTTTATTCTGTGTTCATGTTGCTCTGTGTGTAGTTAGCGGCCTTGCAACGGGCTGATCACTCATCAGAGTAGTCCTACCATCTGTGTAAAAAAGATTAGGAAACTGAAGTAGAGGCCAGGGCCAAACAAATGCTGTAGAGCCATTGATGAATGAATGAATGAATATTCTTCTTGGACAATTTAAGATGAAATACACAGAAAGGCTATGTAAGATTTCTCACTCATCGATTAAAATGTGTAGTCCAAATAACTAGTTAGTCAGTTAGTTAGTTATTGGAGAGGGTGGGTTTCCCCATGCACTTAGACCAGTATTGGTCCATTGTGCTTCCCTCTATGATATTATACCAGTCTCTATACCTTACCGATAATGGTGCGTACCATCAGTCCCGACCGAGCCAGCGAGTTCTCAACTGGCTTGGCGGTATCTATAATGCTTCCCCCATCTATCAGAGGCCTTAGAGACTGCTGTTGGGCGGGAAACGTCCTTGAATTTAGCTCAGTGATCTTTGGAGATATGAGGTTCTTTTACGTGCCGTAAAGCTACGACACGGGACCCACGGCTTAAAGTCCCTCCCGGAGGACTTGTTCCCTTAATTTTTCCGCCCTTAAAAATTCGACGACCTCCGCCGGGTATTTGAACCCGCGTACCACGAGTCATGAGGTGGGAACGTTACCTCTAGACTACGGAGGCCGCTAGTCCAAATAACTAACAAACGAACTATTATTATTATTATTATTATTTAGAGAGGGCGGGTTTCCCCATGCACAGCGACCACTTTGATCTATTGTGCTTCCCTCTATGATATTCTACCAGTCTCTATACCCTACCGATAAATGGTGCGTACCATCAGTCCCGCCGAGCAAGCGAGTTCGGCCACTTGCTTAGCAGTGTCTATAATGCTTCCCCCATCTATCGGAGGCCTTAGAGACTATTGTTGGGCGGGAAACGTCCTGGAATTTGGCTCAGTGATCCCCTTTGGGGATATGAGGTTCTTTTACGTGCCGTAAAGCTACGACACGGGACCCACGGCTTAAAGTCCCTCCCGGAGGACTTGTTCCCTGAATGTTTCCGCCCTTAAAAATTCGACGACCTCCGCCGGGTATTTGAACCCGCGTACCACGAGTCATGAGGTGGGAACTTTACCTCTAGACTACGGAGGCCGCTAACAAACGAACTAAATTCATGTATACTCGACGAAAACATATCTCGAACCTTGAGCGACGTCACACGAGGGAAATGGAGGACTCCGGATGGAAAGGGCTAGAGGAGAATACAAGGAATATTTGAGTTCTTTCCGCATGCTCTATCGTTGGGCGGTCTCCCCCCTTCTATCCTCGTGCCTAGGCTCCCTACACAACCCACGTTTATATTTGTAATGGTCAAGTATTCCAGCCATTTCAGTTTATCACCATTTTTATTCTGCCTACTACAAATTATTTTAAAATGACCATGTACCTACATTATGTACTTAAGATTGGCCATGCTATAGCTCAAGCGGTTAGTCGCTGGCTGCCCACCTCGGCGACCCAGGTTCGATCCCGGGTCTGGTCAAGTGGGATTTGTGGTGGACAAAGTGGCGCTGGGGCAGGTTTTCTCTGAGTACTTCGGTTTCCCCTGCCTATCTTCATTCCACCAACTGCTCTACAATCACCCTCACCTATCATCTGGGACTGGTACAATAGGCCAGAAATGGCTGCAGTACAGGGAACTTAGTCCCACACCACTACCAATAAAAAAATGTACTTAAGATCAAATGCCAACAGATGTCACATGCTGTCAGATAAAACTGCTTTTGTAAGCGTCGAAAATTTCGGTAGTTGGCGCTTGTAGGGTTAATATGAAAATGTTTTTAAATCCGTGATGCAGGCAATATTTTAACTGTGTGCTGTGAGATGCGGAAGAGAGACAATGAGCAGGTGCTTGCCCTCTGAGTAAAGTAGACCTGTCGAATGCATGCCGAGATGATGCTGAATTGTGTTTATTCTTCACTGTCTCATTCTCGGCCTTCCAGTCGTGAACAGGCACAAGTGTGGCGTGATACAGGCACATATCGCCTATGTTACAGCTTTCTAACTGTAGTGGGAAGCTACGTACACGTTCGGGCTGCATTCAACTGCTTTTATGGAACTTGTCAACACGTTTAAAACAGCTCACAGGGTCTGTCATTTTTATATCATGACAGTCCTGATACAGCACAGAGAAATGGGTAATATGATTCTACTTCATGACTTGGGTTGAGGTATTTTTTTATTGCTTTTACCGCGGCCACTTCTGGCCTATTGTACCAGCCCCAGATGATAGGTGAGGGTGATTGTGGAGCAATTGGTGGAATGAAGATTGGCAGGGGAAACCGAAGTACTCGGAGAAAACCTGCCCCAGTGTCACTTTGTCCACCACAAATCCCACTTGACCAGACCCGGGATCGAACCCGGGCCGCAGCGGTGGGAAGCCAGCGACTAACCGCTTGAGCTATGGCGCGGCCTGGATTGAGGTAACTGAGTCCGTAGATAAGAAGTTAAGAATCGTGGTTCGATTTCCGGAAGGGGAAATATATTTTTTTTTACAGCGTTAAGATTGATTCTGGGGCTTATCCAGCCTATCAATGGACACCAGAGTTTCTTTCCCCAGGGATAAAGCAACCGGAACTTCAAGCTGACAGCTCACTTTCTTCTGTTGTTGAGTTTAAGAATGTATAGAATTATACCCCCCCACACACACACACATACACACACACACACACACAATTCGCCTTCACGGTCCATTGCTTAATTAGGCACAAGAATTCCCTTTACCATTTTACTGCAGCTATATTTAAATCATTGTTTGTTCTTTCTCTACTGTCCTTTAAGAATTCTTGCCTCTATTGTTTCCTTTTTGTCTCCACATCTTCATTCTGAGCCCTCAAAATCATTCTCAGTATTTTCCAGCCACCTCAGTATGACCTTTCCAACTCTTCTTGTGCTGCTTTCTCTGTTATTCAAATGTAGCCCTTACCTACGCTTGTTTGATCCATTCTGATCACTTGCTCCAAAAATGTTCATTTTCTCTTAACGTCTACTACCAGATCTGGGAGCTTATATAGTCCTCTCGGCTCTTGGTCGCTTCTCCTTCAACTTCCCCACATTTCATCCCTGAACCCTGCTGAAGGAGGATCATTGAAGTTAAAGCTATCCCTGTAACAGGCCGTGGAGGGCCATGTGGATGTGAGGCGTCGAGGCTCCCACGTTTTCTAGTGTCGGCTCACAGATGGCGGTGAGGTTGTCGGTCTTACACGCCGGCATCCCTTTACCCCAAGGAAGATTCCTGGTACTCATTTCTGTTAGAGGCTGAATCGACCCCAGGGCCACAGTGCGGCTGGAAGGGCTAGGTCAATTGAAAAATCCAACGACATCAACCAAGTACAAGGTAAGGAACACGATGAAGACTAATGTCTCCTGAGATGTAGTCTGGTAGGTCGTTATCAGCGTTTCGGAGGAACCTACTATCTCCATCCTCAGGGTGGAAAAGTAAGTTTAGTGTGGAAACATAATGATACAGAGGATTGAAGGAAAGAAACTGCTGCTCCAAACGAGTTAAACCCCGAAGATGGAGACAGCATATTGCTCCGAAACATATATCCGCCTACAAGATTACGCTGTGTCACAGTCCTTAAGATAATCTGAAAAGTATCCCCAGTGAAGAACTCAAAGCTTATATCTTATCAATTTTGTGCGCTTGAGAGAACGTGGAAGCGTACACGTACCGTCTGTATGTAACAGGGAGCCTTTCACATACTCGTATGCTGCGGCATCACGACTGGAGTCGCACGAGATGCGATCGTGAGAACTGTAGCATCACCAGGAACTGGACATCATCACCGCGAATGATGCTTCTACGTTTATTGACTTTATGAATCACCACGGCAGACACGACTGCTGGCGTTTCTCGTCTGTGTTCCGGGTGACGGCATGTACTTCAGGGGCGACTGTAGGAACGTTGTCACGAGAAGACGGTGCTTCTTGGTATTCGATTGTGAAAACTCTGCCACTATATATCTTTACCGAAAACATTTCCTGTAGATAGCAGTACCGCTTAGTACACAATGCTGTTCTATCAATCTGATTGTATTTACGGAACTTCTCATGTTGTTAAGGCGATGTATTTTTCTGTACTGTTATTTTGGGAATATTTTCCTTAATTTAAAAAATAGAAGTCTTATCTCATCACCTTGCTGCCTGTGTGCCTATATGTTCCCCCCTAATCGTTGCTATTCAACGGTTCGGTAAATATGTTCCCGCGGCAACAGATACACATGCAACAATAGAAGAACTCTTAAGCTCGGTGTTTTCTTCGCCGTCAGTGTCGTATCAGATACTCAGTAAGCACTTCCACCATAGCCCTACGAGTCGTAGGAGAGACGTAAAGGGAATTCTCGAATCTGAGGTAGCAAAATATGGTCGCATGTCCCACGGGACTCGGACCCAAAAATGACTGCGCTGGCGAGCACCAGCAGCAATTGTAAACGACAGATTTGTCCTCTCGTCAGAGAGAGCGCCCACATCAACAATCCCACAACTGTTTGACTGATAAAAATATGATCGTAAACCCCAGATGGGTGTTTTATTCCAAGACAGACTGACTGACTGACCGTCGGTCGTAACGGAAGACTCAGACTCGGAAAGTAGGCAACTCTTTTGAAATTTCAAAGGGGTTTGTGCAGGTTAAATAGTAATGTATGAATTTGTGGTCAGCGTGATAACCGACGGCTATGTTCAAATCGTTCTGCATATAAGAGAAACAGGATCAAATACAAGAATCTTTAACCCTATAGATGGAGGCAGCATATTCATGCGAAACGTCGGAATTCATATACAAAATTATGCGGTGTCACAGCCTGTAAGATGACAATCTGAACAGCTGAAAGGAAGAGGCCACTTGGTAGATCCAGGCATAAATGTGAATATATACGTAGTACTCGTAAAATGCATATTAAGAATATGGGATATGCTCGATTCCCGGCAGGAATAAGGGATTTTCTCTTTGCTATAGCGCCCAGGCCGACTGTAGGACCCACTCAGCCTCCCATCCAAATGGTAATTAACTAACTAAATTCAAGGAACTGAGCTCTTCTTGAGAAGCCGCCAGTTGCGTTCTTATTCAAGAACTTATTATTATTATTATTGGAGGGGGTGGGTTTTCCCATGCACCGCGACTAGTAGTCTATTGTACGTCCCCCTTTAATTTCTACTGTCGCCATAACCTATCGCTATCAGCCCCATTCTGTCAGCGAGGCCGGCCCTCTTCTGGCACTGGTGCCCGTTGCTTCCCCATCTACGGGAGGCATTGGAAACTACTTGGGCGGGAAACTTTGCCTAATTTTGCTCAGAGGTCTCCTAGAGACATGAGGATCTTTTACGTGCCGTAAATCTACGACACGGGACCCACGGCTTAAAGTCCCTCCCGGAGGACTTGTTCCCTGAATTTTTCCGCCCTTAAAAATTCCACACCTCCGCCGGGTTTGAACCCGCATACCTTGAGTCATGAGGTGGGAACGTTACCCCTAGACAACGGAGGCCGCTTATTCAAGAACTTACTAGCACTTTGTGGAACCCGAAGGTTCATTACCGTGTTTACAAGAGCTTTCCACTTGTCCCTATCCTGAGCCAGATCAATCCATACCATCCCAATCTAGCTCTCTATGATCCAATTTAAAATTGTCCACCCACCTACGTCTTGGTCTTCCAGTGGTCTCTTTTTTCCCTGCTTTCCCACCAATTTCCTGTATGCATTAATCTCTTCCCTCATTCGTGCTACATTCCCTGCCCATCTTATACTCCTTGACTTGATCATTCTGTCTGTACTTTGCGAAGAGTACAAGTTGTGAAGCTCCCCATTATGCAGTTTTCTCCAATCTCCCATCGCTTCATCTCTCTTCGGTCCAAATATTCTCCTCAGCACCCTTCTCTCAACACTCTCAGTCTATGTTCCTCCCTTAATGTCAGAGACCAAGTTTCACGCCCACACAGAGACACACGCAATATTATAATTTTTTATACCTATCCAAATTGTGCTAATGATAAAGCGGCCGGATCGTTGAGCTGACCACTCACTTCCATCTAGTGCCGAGATTAAAAAATTCATGGAGCTATACCTCCAGTCTTCCACCCGTCTTCATGATGTGGTGCTTAAGAGAGCACAAGGAAAACTTTATTTTACTTGAATACCTGTCCATTATCTCCATGATAGAAATCCATGCAGACCATGAAGTTAAACGGATTAAGCTTGTACATTTTCAGCAGGTAATATTGCCAGCTTTATATCTATATGTAAATGTATTCTTGCATACTTCAGCTGAGCGTATATCAATTTTACCTGACAACTTGGGCCTACGTTTTGCTGCGCACGAGATAAATCGATCTGAGTCTCTGTGCAGTGTATTACATGCAGTAATTGTCTAGCCATATAAACTGCAGAAGCTAGCTTGTTACAGGGAGAATAATGGTTAGCGAGGAATGTACTACCCCTGAGGGTGTTGCTTCGAACCAAAGCCATTCCACTTGCCCTCTAACGGGAGGTTGTGAGGAGCCTTCATTTAGCCACGGGCTGTGTTAGATGCTTTGACCTGCCGACTCATGCACGTGGAACTTACTGAGTTTCTGCACACAGTGTAAGCTCGTCCTATTAAAGAGAATGTGTGATGTACAATGCAGAATTTTACAATGCAGAAAGTTTATTAAATACTGCCATTCCTTCCAAAAATTTGTTTCTGACAGATAGTGTCTATAATATAGGAGCATGTAAGTCCGTTACTAGGCAGCGACCGCGAGATAGGCGACTGTACAGCCACTGTTGCTAGGCAGCGGCCCGCAAACGACAGAGGAATGGTGTTTTCAGCGCTGTCCTCTAGATAACAATAGGATACAACAATAATCGCCTCCTACAACAGACACGATCGCCACGACAGTACGAAAGAGAAGAACGGTGCTTTCTACGCGGTCTGTGCCGAGGTGTTATAAGCGGGACACGTTGGGAGACGACAGTCAGTCAGAAGGTTAGGAGGTTCGTGCGAGATGTCCGCCAGCCTGGGAGTCAGTCAGTGGAGTAGAGTGAGCTGGTTGGTGAATGCAGTGAGGTAGGCTACAGCTAGCTAGGACGTAAAGCCGTGAACACGGAAGTTGAGTGATCTACGGCAACGGAAGCCGTTACCAGACAACTAATGGTGAAGACACAGAAGACTGAGAAGACTTAGGCCTAGTACGTGTAGTAATGAACTGAAAAGTGTGTGAATTAACGATAGCTCTATAATTGTAGTTACGATCTGTAAGTGTTCAGTTAATACAATTACCGATCTAAAACCCGTCTGTAGTCACTCAGTCACGTGACAGTATTTAAAACGGCGAAGTTTTCCCCCTGCTGATATTGAGACGGATATTCTGTTCGAATATCGGCCGGGATACTGACTATGCTGACTGGCTTATCGTGGTTTTCCTCATTCTATTTAGCCAAATCGTTGGATAGTGCTTAAAATAGGCCACGACCTCTTCATTCCACATCCCATCCAATTCATTATTCACTCACATCGTACCATGAAAAATATATGACAAATACAGAAGTACGGGATTTTATTTCATGCATTGAGTCATGACACCGTTTAGTCTGGTATTGTCCCTCAGGCTACAGATGTCAGGAACACTGACCCCCACTTCTTCACTCTCTGAGCTTGGAGCGAGCTGCACGCCTTCCCCCACTCCACGTACCGATGACATCTCTATTCCAGCAGCCACAGATGTACGAGTATACTGACTTCCGAGGGGAAGGCTCATCTTCAGGGTAGGCAATCTGACACTCGCAACAATACACAAAGAGCTTGTGCCGACTCATAAGGCCTACTGATTTTCATATTCACCGCCCTCGGTGTAACAGGTAAGTTATCTAGAGTCGTGTGAAAAAGGGGTGGGGGCGTGGGGAGAGAAGATATGTCGTTAACATGTCACGTGGCACATCGATTTACCTGTCAGTGCGAGAGAAAGCGCATCTTATGCTACTCGCCTGGTAGACGACCCCGGTTTGACACGCCGTGTGTACGTCAGGGCTGCACATGTTTCAGTTGCCTGCTTCACAATCGAATCACATTAGATTCCGTCCCGAAGCGACGGAGAATAGACTAAATGTGCTGTGGGCAACGTTGGCTACCTTAAATTCGCCATCTTTTATCTTTCTCGACTCGAATGTAGAGAAACTAAATATTAAAATATATAAAATTGTAAGGTTGACTTTTGTTATAACAGAAAACTTGGTTTCTCAGTCTGAAGAAATACGACTTATGGTCTGTAATACAAGGAGCCTTTGAGATATTTCTCCAAGAGAGAGTGGAAAGCCGATCGCAGTGGCTGCGCCGTCTATAGCATGAACTGTTTTCGCCTACTGGAACACTGGAATCATGAGTTTGAATCCCACTTCCGGCATGGATGTCTGTATGCTTTTATGTTTGTGCTGCCCTGCGGATGGCCTGTCGGAGACGTGGGCTGATTCCTTGTATTTCATGCAGGCCGTATTACAGACTTATATCTGAGTGCCACCGCACACCAGCTGCATCAAGACAAGCATCAAGACATGATACAAAGGACGCACTCTTGCTTCATTCGTGATTGGTCAGCAGCATGACTCAGACTGGTTTGCGGCGGTTTTCATAATAATCTCTTTCGTTTCAACTGTGCTCCCTTCTTTGCGTCATGTCGCAGACATCGTGTCTTGACTGTTACATGTCTTGGCCGGTGTGCGGCCTACCTTACTCCCCGATTTTCCTCTACATTTGTGTTCTGAAAGAAAACTTGAAAGAATTGACGATAAAGACGAAGTGTCCTGCATTGGACAGCCCTGATGCTGCATTCACTCTCCGGAGATCCCACGTGGCGGCAAGGATTCAAAGCAGGTGGAGTTTATTACCGGAGTTTAAGATACTTGACCGATTTATTATTTAAAAATTGTCTGCAGATGAACACGGAGGTGCGGACGGCCCGTAGACTAACGGTATTGTATTGTTGCAAGTCGTGACGAAGTGTAGTAACATTTGCAGCAATGGCAGGAGCAATGTAAGGTTAATCAATCCGACACACTGAATGAGATCTCACCACTTTTCAGTTAACAGAACGGGTCTACATGTCTTCAACTGGAGAATACTGTCCTCTAGAACGTGATCCCGTATAGTCTTGTAGATAGTTAAAAGTATTTCAGAGGATTCGACCTAAAGACACTAGAAGCTGTGACCACTGGAAGAATGCGATTTCTCTTGTGATTGGGTATGTATGGCAACGTGTTTTCTCCAGTGGATTTCCCACGACCTGCTTGGGATCGAGGCCCTGCCCCCAGGCGCCCCTACCTCGTGACGCGTGCTTTATACCTCGAGGTTCAGTGACTCAGTGTCCCGGCTCGTGGTCAGGACAGCCCTGGTCAAAGCCGGCCATCATCACGACAGATCTCTGAGGCACATTCCTTCGCTGTCCTTTTTGTTCCAAATGTGGAAGTCCGTGTTTCATTAAGACACCAGAAAATTGTGAATATTGAATCATCCAAGTTTCCATAACCATTCCTGTATCTTTTCCAAAAACTAGAGTTAAACTTCTGTTCTTTCACATAAAAATTTGTGGCTCTGTAAGAAAATTTCGCTTCACAGGTCCTTACGTGATAACATATCCGTTCGTTGGGCCGTGCCATAGCTCAAACGGTTAGTCGCTGGCTTCCCACAGCGGCGGCCCGGGTTCGATCCCGGGTCTGGTCAAGTGGGATTTTTGGTGGGCAAAGTGGCGTTCGGGCGGGTTTTCTCCGAGTACTTC
>NW_019731262.1:2536282-2564644 GCF_002891405.2 Cryptotermes secundus | reverse complement strand
ACCCAGCTGCCCTCCCCCCCCCCCCCACTAAGAGAACTTAAAGAAAGAAACCGTTCGTTACGAACCTTAGCAGTGGTAAAAATAATATTCTGCTTCGATGTGGACGGCATTATACACCAGTAAGCAGTATGCAAATTTTCCTGAAGAAAATACAGCACTGTGACTATTGAAAGGCTAATCATATCCACAAAACCGGGAGTAATTGGGAGTCGGTCCATTGTTTGTAAAGTTGCGAGGCCATCAACAACAGATACAATGATAATGTGCAGATATAGGTTAAAGGTAACTTATATTTTCTATAAGCCTCTTCTGTATTTCCTGCTTCGTTTCTTTGGTCAGGTCATATCAGTGTCTTGTCTCTACACGGTAATGCAAACTTCACACTGTGTGTAGGGCACAATTATTGCTGCTCCGGGGTAGCGCAGTCACTATAGTGACAGGCTATGGGCTAGACGACCGAGAGGTCAGAGTTCTATTCCCGGTAGAATCAGGAATTTTCTCCACGTCGTCCAGACCGGCTCTGGGTACCAGGGGTAAAGCGGCCGGGGCATGAAGCTGACCAATCACATCCAACTAAGGTCGGGGTCAAGAAAACGTCGGTCTATACATCCATTCCTTCATGTCTTCATGGCGTAGTGCTTAATTATTTAAGCACAAGGACAACTTTACCTTTACCTTAAAAAATATGTGTCCTGCTACGCTTTGATAAAGGTTTAAAGAAATAAGGAAAACTTAACACGTAATCACGTTCAGGGGAGGCCATGTAATACACTCACTTAAAAAACTGTGCAGGCTGTGTTTACAGACCGTCCTCTGAGTTGCACGTGAGACAAAACTAATGGTAAAGTTGTCCCAGTGATTACTTAACTAAGTAGTAAGCCATCAACTCAGGCGGTTAGTCGCTGGCTTCCCACCGCTGCGGCCCGGGTTCAATCCCTGGTCTGGTCAAGTGGGATTTGTTGTGGACAAAGTGGCGCTGGGGCGGGTTTTCTCCGAGTACTTCGGTTTCCCCTGCCAATCTTAATTCCACCAAATTATCCATCATCATAATCACCCGGGGCAGGCTACAATAGGCCAATCAGTGGCCGCCGTGCCGAGTGGACCCAGTTGGACTCCATCCCCCACTAAGTGAATTTCAATTAAGCTATCAAGGCGTATGGGGGAGTGAAGTTAAAACGCCACCACTATTAACCTCAGCACTAGGTGGAGGTGAGTGGTCAGATTCATCATCCTGCCACGTTTTCCCCGGGGAAACAGCTCAAAATACGTCACAGGGTAGGAGACCGATTGGGCCCCAGAACCGGCCTAAAGGCCACGAAGAAGTTCAAAATCTTCTGCTCGGGCGTAAACCCATCGCTATGTTAATTGAACTATCCCAGGAAGATGAAAAGTATGACAAGAAGTAGAGGGGAGGTGGTTCCAAATAGCTGTAGGAGGGAGGGTGACGCATCGTAACTGAAGCCCTATTACCTCGTATAACCCATATGTTTAGTCTGAGATAGAACAGAATTCAGACCTTAAATGTCATACTTGAGTTCTGACGTCAGCGGTGGCGTTAGTTTATCCCAAACCTAGGTAAGTAAGTACCAGACTTCATGGCGTCACATGCAAGAATGCAGCAGTCTTCAGGCCTTAAAGTTGGGGTTTCTTACGAGCTATTTCACGACACTGTCAGTATCTAATAGACTACAAAATTCGAGTGGCAGTTTGATAGATGTGTGATGAATTGGAAGGGATTTGGAAGGAATTCATCATTGTAGGATCGAAATAACAACCCGGTATTTGCCTGGAGGGACTGAGGAAAAACACGAAACCCTCAATCAGGATAGCAGGGGTCCTGACCAGATTCGAACCGAGCACCAGCTGAAGGAATCTCAGATTTTCAGCTCTCGCGGCCAGTGATAATAAAGAATTCTGGCTTCTACCTTGAGGGTGGAGGTAGAAATTTCCTGCAGAACGCTCATAAATTTGTACAGGACTACACGGCGTCATATTCCAGGCAACAGTAATATTCAGGCCTTAGATGTCTGCTTCAGGCACGATTCCCGCTGAGCTAACCGGTGCTGTGCGAGTGTTGCAAGTGGCAGATCCACATATCCACATGGTGCATCACATGTGCAGCCTCCCCCCCCTTCTTCCCCCCTCTCCTCCGTCCCCACGTCTCACTGTGTTTGTGGGTCACTCAACTCCTTCACAACTATCACTCACGACAATTGTTTCATTTCGTGGTTTTGTGTTTATGAATGATTAAAGTATGGGAACTGCCATCGGTAGGCTCCGAGCAGGTACAGTCACGGATACTGCAAAATGGAGACGCACTGCATTCATTACAGCACACTGACACTGACAGCGGCAATTTCCGGGGTTTCAGTTCGCCTAGAAATTGATCATGTATTTGCTTTGAGGCTCCCACGGCTGTTGTATCCTAGGGTTTGACACCGTGCAGTTTTCTGAGCGAATATCGACGTTTCGAAGGAACATGTTGCTGCTGTCTTCAGTGTTGAAGTGTATGGGTTCATGAATATGTTCTGTTCTGTTATAGACCTGTAGGAAAGTTACAGATATGGTATTGATGGGACCGATTGAGGGGGGTACTTCCTATGCCCCTTCTCCTTGGGTCCCATGAATCTGTTCCTCGTACCTGTTCCTACTTAGGCGTAATGAAATCTGTTCCTGAACCTACATACTTCAACCTTGAACATGGAGCCAGCATGTTCTTCCGAAATATCTGTATGCTCACACAAAACTACCTGGTGACACAAACCAGAAGGCCACAGTCTTAATTAATTTATTTAATTGTAGTTTATCTAAATATAATTAGAATGATCAAGTTAAGGATGCTGATATGGGCAGGGAATTTAGCACGAATGGGGCAGAAGAGGAATGCATATAGGATATTCTTGGGAAAGCCAGAAGAAAAGATACAACTAGGAAGACCAATATATAGGTGTGTGGATAATATTAAAATAGATCTTAGAAAGATCGGATGGGGTGGTACGGACTGGATTGCTCTGGCTCAGGATAGGGACCAATGCAGTGCTGTTGTGAACACGGTAATGAACCTTCGGGTTCCATAAAATATTTGGAAATTTTTGAGTAGCTGCACAACTAGCGGCTTCTGAAGAAGGGCCCAGCTACATTAAGTTAGTTTTTGTTAGTCAGCAACTCAGACTCTGCAACTTCGAATGATTGGATGGCAGTGAAGAATGAACTGGAAAGGATATGAATATCAATGGACCTTTATTAAATGTACTAATCTTGGCATTTTTCCCGGAGGGACTGAGGAAGCACACGAAACATACAGTCAGTATAGTCAGTATGTCCCGGCCGATATTCGAACCGAGCTCCTTATGATTATGACTAAGAAGCGACACCACTGAGCTAATCTGCTCGGCGTGTCTGCTGTCATAGATTGTACCAAACATTGAAATGTGGCGACATTGTTGTAAAACTCTATAATATTAAACGAGGTAAAGGTAAAAATTTCCCCTGTGATTAATTAAGACTCTTTGAAGCTGTATGACGAAGTGGAGGTGTAACTCCACAGATTCTTAAAATCGATATTGAATGGCTATGAGCGACTTTACCCCTGACTTCATTACCTCAGAGGAAAGAGNAAAAAAAAATCATCGCCCCAAAAAGTTACTAATGTGTAGCTTCTTCAGCTCATGTGAATAAGGCTCCCTATCCTGTTACAATTTAGACGTTCGGTAGAAATCCTTGGATGACGATCAGCCAATCGCGCGATCAGTATAAATATAGTAGAATACTAACACGGAATAAAAACGTGAACATGCATTCATGGTTCCAGTGGGTTTCGAACCCATCCTCCTAAAGTTCGCGTAATCGAAGGCCGTAGGAGCATTTGACAACGGGACAGTTTTTATCGGCTCAACCCGCCATAGAGCACCTGAATATGAGGATGGCACTTCATTTATCAGAAGTTAATACCGCGGTTCTCATCTCACTTATCCGGGCTCCAAAATATACACAGTGATTCTAAATAACTGTGGGGGTTTCCGTGGCCTATAATTCTCAAATCGGAAAAGACAATATAAAACTATTAAAGGAATATGAAAATGTAACTCAAAGAGTTTTATTTGGCAACTCTTTATTCTCCACATTGATATACAGGAGAAAATATGGTGTCATGTCTCAAAATGACGACTGTTCAAGATAATATTGTATACAAGACCCCTGTGACTTATGTATTCGCGAATTGAAGCTCAGCTTGGACATCTGGCGTGTCACGAAAGCGCTCGTGTTGAAGTTTCTTTAGTCTGCATTATTGATTCCATAAAAATAAAACGCTTTGAGCTACATTTTCATATTCCGTAAGCAGTTTTATTTTGTTGTTTCTGGTTTGAAAATTATAGATCACGAAAACTCCGACAATAATTTAGAATGAATTGTATATTTTGGAGCCCGGATAAGTGAGATGAGAACCGCGGTATTAACTTCTGATAAATGAAGTGCCATCCTCATATTCAGGTGCTCTATGGCGGGTTGAGCCGATAAAAACTGTCCCGTTGTCAAATGCTCCTACGGCCTTCGATTACGCGAACTTTAGGAGGATGGGTTCGAAACCCACTGGAACCATGAATGCATGTTCACGTTTTTATTCCGTGTTAGTATTCTACTATATTTATACTGATCGCGCGATTGGCTCATCGTCATCCAAGGATTTCTACCGAACGTCTAAATTGTAACAGGATAGGGAGCCTTATTCACATGAGCTGAAGAAGCTACACATTAGTAACTTTTTGGGGCGATGATTTTTTTTTCCATTTTAAAATAATTTTACAGTCTACACAATATACATAAATAGAGTAATTAGTAAAAGGGATGGGTGTGTGTAATATTGAAGCAGGTATCATCCTCCGATGATTCTCTGGTGCTTATCTAATGAGATCCTCTGGCCACATTCTATTTAGTCTTCTTTCTATTGCTGGTTGTTTGAAGAGGTTTCTTATTAGGTGCTTGTTGTTTTGGTGATCCGGGTTTTGTGTTTCTCCGCGTAGGCTCTTATCACTTCTGTTACGTATGGTATGCTTAGATCATTGTGTAAGGTAGCGTTTGATACGTACCAGGGAGCGTTAACTAGTTTTCCTAGCGTTTTGGATTGGAACGCTTGGAGAATTTTTGTGCTGGAAGGTTTGCTGCATCGCCATAACTCTATCCCGTAGGTCCAGACTGATTTGATTATCGTTTTGTATAGGACTAATTTCTTTTCAAGAGATAGCTGTGATTTTTTGTCGATTAGCCAATTCATATTTCTGGTTTTGAGTTCTAGTTGTCTTCTCTTAGCTTTTATATGCGTTCTCCAGGTTAGTTTTTGCGGCGATGTCGAAGATAAATTTTGATGTCTATAGATCCTCGTTTGTCAGATCTGCCACCAATAAAAATGTGCGCCACTCGTGTTGAAGCGAGCAGCGTTAGGCTTTTCCGCCTGATCGGCCGAACGATTTTCAGGAAGATATTAGATGATCTCGCGGTCTAAACTTGAGATATTGATAGCGATAATAAATATACTGCAAATAAAATACAGATTAAACTGTGTTATTTCAGCGTCGATGAAATACTTCGCTCTCTCCATAGCGTTCATAATTATTTTGCGGAAGCAGAGAAAAATTATAGGATTTACGATACATTGCAGAATATAAATTAATTAATTAACCACATTAGATTAATTAAAGTAAGTCCTTACCTTTGATGATGAGAATATCATGGTTTAATTTGTAACGTCGGGTTTCATTGATGTTGAATTACAACCAGAATGAAATAATTCGTCATACAAAGCACATGAGGATAAAATTCCCCTTCCCCGGCAACACTGACCCCGTGCGAACTGTACTTGTATAAACAGCTGACCTCCGGAGGAATATCAATGCTGGAACACACACCCACGTCTCTCTCTCTCACCTCATTATCTGGATTCGCTCTCATATCATTAAGATAAGACACTAATTGGCTGATTTTCACTGAGCTATCTCTAGAGATCTCTTAAAACTAGTTGTCGAACATACAGTTAATTACGTGTTGAATTTAAGAATTCCATTGAGAAGAGGTAGTTCAGTCGGTATAGTAATTAGATTACGGGATGGAGGACCGAAAGATCAGGGTTCAATAGTCGGAGTGAGTGGTGAGATAGTCTTTTCTTATCCATAAAATCGAAACCGGCTCTGAGCCTAGCCTGTCTCCTATCAGATTGGTCTCCCTTTACAGGAGAAAAGTGACCGGTACCTGAAACTGAGCACTCAGTTTCATCTAATGCCAAGTGAAAGAATACATGGAGCTATACCTCCACTCCTCCGTATGTATGCATAAGGAAGTGCTTAATTAAACGTCAAACACTTGTGTGTCTAGTAAATATTTGAGGGGTATCTTCATCAGATAGTGCCGTAGTTTATTACATAATATTGTAGGGGATAGACCCGTTACTGGGTAACGATCTCGAAATAAACAACGAAATATCCGCTGCTAAGGAACGAATTCTAAAAAAGCGAGTATACGCAGCCGTTTTGGGGTAACGCTTTCGCAAACAGGCACGTTCCCACGGAAAAGATTGGGGTACAATAATGGGCAGTTTTCTATGCGGTCCGTGCCGAGATAACCGAGAGTAATTTAGAAATTAGTTGTGAATGAGTTGTAACACAGCCAGTTGTCAGTAGTAAGTTGTAAGGGAGTCTGTGAATAGAAGACTTGGTCGGTGCAGTTGAATAATCCCCAATGTTAGAAGCTATTACCAGGTAACGACTGGTGAAGATGTAGAAGACTGAAAAGACTTAGCGTGTGCTGTAGTGATTTGTAAATTGTGAAGCGATAGTGTTATAGTTATTTACAGTTACGACCTGTAAGTTGTCAATAAATCCAATCTCCAATCCAAAATCCTGTCGAGAGCCACTCATACACTGGATAATATTAAAAAAAAAATAGATTCTACATTCAACACATGATGCGAACCAAAATTACCATAACTGAGATATCGTTGAATATACGGGGATTTTCTTGCGTGCGGTTTCCTACTCATTGTGTATTTACTTTTATTGCTAGTGGGGTGGGACTAAGTCTCTTGTACTGCGGCCACTTCTGGCCTATTGTACCTGCCCCAGATGATAGGTGAGGGTGATTGTGGAGCAATTGGTGGAATGAAGATTGGCAGCGGAAAAAGAAGTACTCGGAGAAAACCTGCCCCAGCGTCACTTTGTCCACCACAAATCCCACTTGACCAGACCCGGTATCGAACCCGGGCCGCCGCGGTGGGAAGCCCGCGACTAACCGCTTGAGCTATGGCTAGGCCACTACTCATTGTGTAACGTACCGTGATAAGTGTCTGTTAGCGGGGATAGCGCAGTTGGTACAGAGACTGGCTACGGGCTGGACGACAGAGGGGTTGGAGTTCGAGTCCCGGTAAGGTCAGGAATTTTCTCTTGTCCATGTCGTCCAGACCGGCTCTGGGGCCAACCCAGCCTCCTACCCAATGGGTACGGTGGGGGGCCTCTTTCTCCAAGTGTAAAGCGGCTGGGGGGTGAAGTTGACTACTCACTTGCAACTAGTGCCTAGGTCAAGAATACGTGTATCTATGCATTCACTTCCCCATACATCTTCATGTCGTAGTGCTTAATTAGTTTTAACCACAGGGACAACTTTATTTTTTACCATGACAGATGTTTCAGACTAATTTTGTCTTACTTCTAAGTAGAGTTTTTGCCACGAAATTAGGCAAATTTATCTGTATTCAATATAGTTGAGGCGTAATAGTCAATCCTGTCCCACGAGCAAATAATAGTATTGTGACGTTAACGAGTTTCAGACAATTTCGCATGGCCGGGAGTTGAGCGTCATGGTGGCTAGGACTGGTCATGACAGATGATATCGTCCGTGGCTCGTATGAATATAAATGTGAAGCACATTGTCCACGTGATACCTGACACCGGTGCTGCAGGACGGGAAGCCTCCGTATGGGTGGGTACAGAATGTGGACAAGTCATATGTCTTCCGTGATTAAACGAGGCACATTAACCATTTAACCGGTTACAGCTGTAAGTATATGTATCTACTGTCTACTATATCAACAAGAGAATATATTTTACCCCCACAGTGCATTTGTGTATTCCGTATGACTCTCACAACAAACAGCGATCATTTCCTTAAACAGAATTAACCGGCTGGGCTTTGAAGCGGAGACGTAATGTGTTTCCTGTGAGGTACGAACTGAATTTATATATATACTGCATTCTGTCCACACTGTGTGTTTGTGTGTTCCATATGATTCTCACAACAAACAGCCATTATTTCCCTAAACAGCATTAACCGGTTGGGCTTTGTAGCAGAGACGTAATGTGTTTTCTGTGAGGTAAGGACTGACTTTTTATATATATACTGCATTCTGTCCACACTGTGTGTTTGTGTGTTCCATATGATTCTCACAACAAACAGCCATTATTTCCCTAAACAGCATTAACCGGTTGGGCTTTGTAGCAGAGACGTAATGTGTTTCGTGTGAGGTATGGACTGGATATATAAATGTTACACAGGTTTGAGGGTTCAGACAGTTAAATCTGCAAACGTATACGTGGTGTTTACTAAAGTACTGTACATCTTCATATCCTGTTTCGTTGATATATATTTTAATATTGTTTTTCTATCTGTGGCTACTTCCAGCTGTTTTCTGACTATAGAATTTCTAGCCAGAATTTTGTATCTAATTGTCATCACTCTCATGCTACTCGATATTACTCCTGTTACATCCTCCTTCATTTGATTATCCAAATAATTTGGGTAAAGTTAAAAATATGAATGATATAATGATACAAATTCCGTCCCAAGTGCAAACAATATATTATGTGTCCTTGATCTTGCTCCTCTACACTACATGTTTCGGCCTCAGACGGCCATCATCAGGTGTATAACACTCACGTTGCTGTCACACTGCACCCAGCCCAAAATTTAACATTTAAAACAATTTCCTTGTTATTATCAACATCTACTTCGTTGATATCTGTCTGGTTTGTAGATTATTTTACACACGTCAATTTTGACGTTCCTGTAGTAGCACTATAAAATCTTTAGTTCTAATTTTAAAATCTTTTAAAATTTTTCTCTAAATTTTAAATTTAAAATTGTTAGGGTTACTCGCCCTATGTCTAAAGTGCTGCAGCGGCTAGTTCTTGTTTCCACACTGTATAGGTGTTATCCTGTGTAGTCTTCCTGTGTGCGTGCCGCTGTTATTCTTTACTACGTGTGTTCAGCCGCTGCAGCACTTTAGACATAGGGCGAGTAACCCTAACAATTTTAAATTTAAAATTTAGAGAAAAATTTTAAAAGATTTTAAAATTAGAACTAAAGATTTTATAGTGCTACTACAGGAACGTCAAAATTGACGTGTGTAAAATAATCTACAAACCAGACAGATATCAACGAAGTAGATGTTGATAATAACAAGGAAAGTGTTTTAAATGTTAAATTTTGGGCTGGGTGCAGTGTGACAGCAACGTGAGTGTTATACACCTGATGATGGCCGTCTGAGGCCGAAACATGTAGTGTAGAGGAGCAAGATCAAGGACACATAATTTATTGTTTGCACTTGGGACGGAATTTGTATCATTATATCATTTATCGTATGGAGTGCAACAGGATGCTTAAATGTAATATTAAAAATATGAAGCTCGTCATTATGCAGGTTTCTTTATCCTCTTACTACTTGAAATTACATCGGCTGAAGCAGGTGGGGGGGGGGACCATGCATCTACCCCTTCCCTGCATTCTTGAGAACGACGCAAATGCACCCAATATTATTACCAAAACTTTTAAGGTAAAGGTAAGAGGCCGTGGAGGTCCATAAGGCTATGAGACGCCGAGGCTGCCGAATTTTCTAGACAATTGACTTACAGATGGCAGCGAGGTCAGCCTTACTCACTGCCCGCCCTTTACCCACAGGAAGATTCCTGGTACTCACCTCTGTTAGAGGCTGAGTCGACCCAGGGCTATAGTGCGGCTTGAAGAATTAGGTCAATTAAAAAATCCAATTACCTGATCGGGAATCGAACACGCGACCTTCCGGCTTATTACATAGTGCCTCAACCAATTACGCTACCCAGTGCCCCCCCTCCAAATTTTAAAATATTTTTTAAATATTGGCTGCACCTCTGTGTCAATAGAGAGAGCCATAAATCTTGGGCGATCCGTAGGAATAGCCTGTTCCCCGCCACCAGGAAAATATTTCAGCGGCCTCCATCTTTACATCTTTGGCTTTACGCGTCCCTACGAAAAGCCTAATGAAATCACCCCGCCTGTCCGTCTGTACTCATGAATCAACCCAGGAATCACTATAGGTATTTTCTTAAAATATGATACAAAATTTTCTTTACGCACTCCGAGTTCGGGTAAAACTGGTCAACAGCCCAATGTAACAGGGACTTACATGTAAAGACATTTGTTTATCTACTCGCTAATTGTTTGTCGGCGCAACACAATTTTTTCCTTGTGTCTTATTATTTGCGAGACAATTAACTGAAACTGACCAAATTCACCAGAGCTGCTACTCTATGGGTACATTTACAATCTTGCTAACATCATAATTCTGTTCTCACTAGACTTCAACCATTTCGGTTATCAGTTTTAAAACGTTATAATCCTGCATAATTAATATTTTAAGTTATGTAATTAATTTTTTATTCTAATTATATCGACCACTTAATTAAAATCATTAAAGTTGCTAAATATCGTAGTCGGTTTATTTTGATATGGATAACAAAAATGCCTAAAGCTAACCAAAATTAAAGATGTAATTATTTCTATAATATTACGTAGTTATGTGTTTATTTTAAATTAAATATATTTTTAATCTCACAGAAGTTAATACAATGCTCATCGTTAAATTACATTTGTCATTAGTGTTATACAAATACTCGCTGTTGTGAATTCACAATCTCACTGCGAAGCCTTCTGGTATTTGACACTGTGTAGTCCGGTCTAGTAATATACTGTACATCGCAATTCGAAGATGTTGTTTAGATAATATTTTCATAGCGTCCTAGTGAAAAAAAAATCAGTTTTTCGTTTTATTGGCGATAACTGATGAACCACTAGAGCTAGACCCTTGAAACTTGGTACGGAGATATATCCTAGTCTTTGTAGCGGAGAGGTAACATGTTCCCTGTGAGGTACGAACTACGAGTACATTTTTAAATGAAACTATGAAGTATATCAGTCTCTGAGGAGGACAAGAGAGTAGTCTGAAGGTTCCCAGAACCGTTATCAACAGAATAGTCCATAAAATATTGTTTGTTATTGTTTGTAAGTCAAGAATCTCAAACAAGGAGACGACTCGAATAGTTAGAGTTGTAGTCAACAAATTTAACGTGGATGTAATCTGTACTTTGGTAATAAGTCTTTCAGACCAATAAAATAAAATAGTAGTAATAACATTAATAGATCTGTGGGACTCAAATTCTATGCAACGTTGAAGTTGGATTTGTGGTTTATGCTCGAGACTTGTTGTTTCAATGAAATTCACGAACACTCGTAGAAGAACCCAAAGGATAAACGCCCCTAACTTGGCCGCCATTTCATACGAATCTCTGTCGCATCTATGTACCTCTCGTCCTCGTAACTTACCTCCCTAGAATCTACCTTAATATTATCCTACTACATTATCTTGGACTTCTAGGCGGAAGGTCCCATCTTCCGCAGCTCAACTGCATGTCCAGACAGACATAAGCTAAAAGTAAAGTTACACCCGCTCTCAGTTAAATACCACCCCCATGGAGACACATGACGAAGTGGACGAATATCTCCATGTATATTTTAATATCGTAGCGAGATACAGGTTAGTGGTCATTTCAAACGACGATCGATTTTATCCGGGGAAAGAAACCCTGGGTACTCACTGGAAGGGAGGCTGACCCCCGAGCCAGTCTGGGCACCGTGGACTCCGCCTCCGCCGCAAATCGATCCTAGATTCGCCGGTCGCCCATCCCTACCCTAATTACTGTATTAAGTGAGTTATTCCTGTTGCTGCTCTGTCATAGCTGAACACAGTGTAGAAGAGTAGAACGTCAGTCCCTGCAGGAAATCAAACCCAGATTCCCCTACCTTACAATCCCTAGTTTACTCACAAGCCTGACTGAGCCGCTCGTAGGCTTCTTGATTTCACTGTCCACTAAGTGTTAAAGCAGAGCAACCAGAGTTTTGTCCTGAAAACGACCAATAAGCACTGCAGGCCTGTGACGATGAGATGCAAAGTATATTAGTAACGCTTGCGCCCTGCTTGCAGGGTGCAAATTACCACCAGTGCTGACCTCAGAACAGAGACGTGAGGCTTGTAGGGTGCATTCTAGTTGTTCACGTTTGAATGTGGGTGGAGAGTCGCAGTTCCTCCCATCCTGTCGTGACCGTGGTCAGGGCGGGAGAATGCGCCAGAGACAGAGGGGTCAGGTCACCGGCAGGTCAGGTCGGCTTGGCGCAACCTAAGTGTTGGACCGTCACGACAATGCATGTCGTCACGGCGCTTGCCCAACACCTCCGTGATGATTTCGAATGTATTATTTATTTCTTGTTTTTGTTGTCAGACGTTTCGCAAATGGAATTATTATTATTTAAATTGCTTAATTTGCCTTGTTTTTGTCTCTTGTTTGGTTGTGTTTCATTTTAATCTGGTTCATTTCTAATTGGGTTAACCCTGTAAAGAGTGAATTAGTTCATAGTTTCATATATACATCCAGTTCGTACCTCACAGGAAACACATTACGTTTCCGTTACAAAGCCCAACCAGTTAATGCTGTTTAGGGAAATAATCGCTGTTTATTGTGAGAATTATATGGAAAGTACAAATACACTGTATGGGCAGAATTAATACTTTTAGTATGTTAAAGAAGGTGGTACGTATAGTAATCACTGGACTTTAAAGGCTTAATTTAGCACGTAAGTAAACAAAGAAAAGTGCAATCAAAGGAATGAACATGAATATGTTGCCTTGCTTTTATCCTTTTCTTTTGTATTACTTTCGTTTCATTTGTGCCTACTTTGTAACTGGGTGCTGAACTACTAAGTTGCCACTCAAATAAATAAAGAAACAAGTAAGAGCCGAAAAAAAAGGGGGGGGGGCGAATTTAAGAGATATAAATATCCTTGTTCTGTCTCTTGTTTGTTTGTTTCCATAATTTTACTGATGCTAACTTCGTAGCTGGGCAATGGGCTGTTAAGTTATCACATGAGAAAGGTAAAGCTATCTCTGTAACAGGCCGTGAAGGCCCAGGGGCTTGCGAGACGTCTATATGGCGTGGTGCTTAGTTAATTGAACACAGAGACAATATTTTAACTTTACGTTGTTAGTTAGGTTTAGCAGAGAGGACGATAAATGGTTCGGAGCTCAGCAGTAGCAAGCAATCTGATACTAATTTCTTCACGACAGCAATTCTGATCCATTAGTATCATTCTCAAATGTCTGAACTTTGCCACGTCTTCAGAGATCTGTAAACGTCAACATACGTGTATGCATATTTTTCTCTGCGCTTACCTTCAGACCAGTGGTTCCCGAAGTGGGCTGCACGGCCCCTAGTGGGGGGGGGGCTCTAGGAAGCAAAGAATGCGCTGGAGCTGTACCCTTCTGAGCGCGTTGTTGGCATATTTACGATTGAAGTGACTGTAGACCAGACACTGGGAAATTGGTAACACTTCATGAAGCCCATGAATTACGTTACGAATTTACTATCAGTGAAGTAGTTAATGAATGTGGTAACTTATTTGGTTGTTATTATCTTCCTGTGTTGTGAAAACCGCTGTTCTGAAGTATGCTTCTTATAGGATAGGGCGGCCGTGAAATAGCTCAGGCACGTAGTTACTGGCTTCCAACCGCGGCGGACCGGGTTCGAGCCCGGGTCAGGTCATGTGGGCTTTGTGGTGTACAAAGTGGCACTGGGGTAGGTTTTCTCCGAATACTTCGGTTTCCCCTGCCAATCTTCATTCCACCATTTGCTCCACAATCACCATCATCTAGCATCTGGGGCTGGTACAATAGGGTAGTGGCCGCAGTATTGTTTCTTATTGCTAGTGGGGTGGGACTAAATCCCTTGTACTGCGGCCACTTCTGGCCTATTGTACTAGCCCCAGATGATAGGTGAGGGTGATTGTGGAGCAGTTGGTGGAATGAATATTGGCAGGGGAAACCGAAGTACTTGGAGAAAACCTGCCCCAGAGCCACTTTGTCCACCACAAATCCCACTTGACCAGACCCGGGATCGAACCCGGGCCGCCGCGGGTGCCCCCAGTAACAATTGGACTCAGCCTCACCTCACTAGCAATAAAAATAATAAAATAATTAGTAATATAGTGTAGGGGAGGGAACACTGGGGTTGAAATTATGGAACCAAGGGGGCGGTGGTCCAGAAAAGTTTCGGAAACACTGCTCTAGAACAGCATGATGCAGCAAACCGCAATGTGGATGAATCCTCACTGTGACGAGAGCCCCAGGTTCCTTGTAACACTCACAGAAGGAGGCCCCCACTTGTACGTATTGCGCAGTACGGTCGGGATGTAATGCCGTTGCCGTTTGAGCATGCGCAACGTAGTAGAACAGATATTTAGCAACCCTTTCACTGATAAAGTGATGAAATCTGTCATTACTGGTCGGTTGTCACGACCGGTTGCTCAATTGAGGTGTTGACTCTCTGGGCTCGGCCTTTCACCGAAGGCCCGAAACGTTATCAGTGCCTCCGAATGGAGACCAACTCAGCGGGGGGTGTAACCGAACATTTTACACCCTTCCTTATTGCACGTGCACTTGTCAGTAAACTGAGTCGCATCTATATTCATTCTAGGCTGGGAAAATGTCAGGCTATTCGTGTCGAGTGGTGTGATGATCACTAAATAATAGCTTCTGATTTATATACAGGAGGTACCCAGTTCGAAACTCGGCTGGTACACCGACTGTCCTATAGTCCTGGGGTTTCTCAACACTTCCTCATAAATTCTGGGGTAGTACCTTAAATTGGGTTTCCCGGGGGCTCTTTTTCCTGGCGGTAAAGCAGCCGTGGCCAGAAGATTATCACTCATCTTCCATCCAATGCCAAGGTTAAGAATGTGTGGAGCTATACCTCCATTCCCCCATTCGTCATCGTGGCATAGTGTATTGTATGCTTAATTAATTAAGCACAGGGACAAATTGGCCGTGCAATAGCTCAGACGGTTAGTCACCGGCTTCCGACCGCGTCGGCCCGGGTTCGATCCCAGGTCTGGTCATGTCGGATTTGTGGTGGAAAAAGTGGTACTAGGGCAGGTTTTCTCCAAGTCCTTCGGTTTCCCCTGCCAATTCTGGTCCCACCGACTGCTTCACACTCATCATCTATCATCCGCAGCTGGTACAATAGGCAAAATAGTGGACGAAGTGCCAACCGGACTCTGTAAAACCCCACCCCAAGAATAAAAAAAACGAAAATAAAAGAAAAGAAAAGAAAAGAAGGAAGGACAAAATTAGCTTTACGCCGTTTCCCTCCATGGTCTTTCCAATTCATTATTCACTGTCATCGAAACATACATCACGTTCTAGTTAGTGTCATTGAGGGTGTCGTTAAAAAGTTACACATAAACAATAAAATTTGCGACAAGGCCTTATGAATCGTAAAGGAACTAGAAAGGAGTGCTTGTAGACTTGATTGATTTGGAGGGCGTAAGGAAAACAACGGAAATCTGTATGATATTTGGTTTCAGGGCCGAGATTTAAGCCCTAGATCTCGCGGATACGAAGCGGCGTCTGAGGGATTAGGTAGGTCGCCGATTCTGTTACTAGTCTTCTATGTATTATAGACGTTCAGTGTTCTGTTCCCGGTAGGTCTATTAACTGAAGTTTAGCTTGGTGCTCCTCCCTCTCGTCAGGGAAATGAGGCCACAACCGCTGTCTGTCGCGTTCTTTGAAGTTCATTATTCATTTATCAACCTCCACTTCGAAGGTATACATATATTCTGGGATAGCGACAGCGTCGTTAGATAAACAATAAATTAAATAAGAATGGCTGGAGCATCTTCTTCCTTACACCATCACACGATCTCAGTGTTAGTCAACAGACAGAACAATACAAAGTCAGCTTCAGTTATCTCTGCCAATTTCTGAGTAAGATAACCGATCGATTTATTGAGCATTTCACTCATGTTCCCTTTCAGATATCTTCTGCCTCTGAGTAACAATCAATTACCGCCCAAGTTGGCTCAGATATGAGGAAGGCTATCGTCTTGCATAACATCTCTTCGGCCTTTCTTTTCTCTGTCTCCGTGAGGTACATTCAGCTGCAGTAACAAGTGGCTGTGTGTTGTTGCACATCACTTGTTCTTGTTTCCACAGAGACTTCTGGAGAACACTCCTGCACGAGCGCACAAAATGCGTCCCTTGTAACGAACGTACTTTATGACGGACATTGCTGAACGACACCACAAAGTTGCAGAATGCGGTGCGTAGTTTTTTGTCTGCAATGGAGCCAGAAGAAAGCGCAGCATTCGCCTCTCTTGTTTATTTCTACAACGAACGCATTTTGTGGGCTCGTGTGGCCCCAGCCTAAGGCTGGGATGTATTGCGGAAGCCCAGATTTCGGATTCCGGTCCAGGGATCTGTAGGACTGAGGTTCTGTGTGGAGTTGGTTATTTCACGATGCTGTCAGTAGGGCAGTATATTTAATTCGGGTAATGCTTGCTACAATTCAGTCCAGACTGCTGCTTAAAAACGTAAAAATATACAAAAATCATATTTTTTCCAGCAGTTTTGTATTGGCGTGAAACCTGGTCTCTGACACTAAGGGAGAAACAGCCTCAGGGTATTTGAGAACAAGGTGCTGAGAATATTTGGACCTAAGAGAAATGAAGTGACAGGAGGTTCAAGAAAACTGCATAAATAGGCGCCTCCTAACTTGTACTCTTCTCCAAATTTAATTGGAATTATCAAGTCAAAGAGCTTGATATTCACAGAGCATGTAGCACGCGTGGGAGAAAAGCGTGATAGATACAGGATATTGGTGGGGAAGCCAGAAAGAAAAAGATCAGTAGGAAGTCCTAGACGTAGGTTTTTTTTTCCTTGACACTACAGCCCCAGTGGGCCTAGGCCTACCTCCTTGAACTCCGTTCACTTCGGCTTTTCTAGATCTTACACATTTGGTAGGACTCCTCGGGCGGGTGATCAGCTCGTCGCAAGGCCTCTACCTGTAGACAAACACAGAGAAACGCACACAAACATCCATGCCTTGAGTGCGATTCGAACCCACGATCCCGACTTCCGAGAGAGCGACGACAGTGCATGCCTTAGACCGCTCGGCTACCGTGACCGGCCCTAGATGTAGGTGGGGGGATAATATTAAAACGGATCTTAGAAAGATTGGATGAGGTGGTATGGACTAGCTCGATCTGGCTCACGACACTGACCAGTGGTGGGCTCTTGTGGACACGGTAATGAACTTTCGGGTTCCATAAAATGCTGGGAAGTTCTTGAGTAGCTGAGCAACCGGCGGCTTCTCAGGAAGGGCTCAGCTCCATGAAGTTGGTTATTTTGTGAAAGACCTAGACAAAGAACAGGTGTTTGAAGTAATGTGCACATTATGGTGTAAGGAAAGTGTGCTGAAACAAGTGCACGTAGCAGTAGGCTGTGGGCGTTCCTGAGTTCAATGTGCCGGTCCGATTGCAGGCAAAACAAACGGTAGCACTGGAGGCATATCATAGGCAGAACTGTTAACATGGGCTTCTCTTCTATACTTATCCTCCTCTCTGTCAACGCTTCTTCACTCCAGTACTGCCAGCAGACAGAAGAACATCTTTTCTCTTTACGGGCGCTAACCAAAAGAAAAATGAGTATCGCTTAGAGCAACAGTGACCTAACTGAATCTGTTTCCCGGCCATGACATTTAAACTCTTTTGGATATAAATTTAACGATGTGCTTCTGTTCGAATACACGGATATGATTACATATCGAGATCTTGTTTTTATCAGTATCGATTTCTTTTATCAGAATGTCTCGAAAGAAATATAACACGCTTAAGCCTCTAAGACAAAGTGTTAACTATATATACCACCTTCTTTAGGATTCGGTATCTCGAGCACACAGTGTATTTATTTGTTCCATGTGATTCTCACGATAAACAGCGATAATTTCCCTAAACAGCATTAACAGGCTGGGTTTTGTAGAGGAGACGTAATGTGTTTCCTGTGAGGTACGAACTGGATTTATATATATTATTTACTTGAACCTAATGCTAGGTTGTGAGTCCCGCTGGACTCGGAACCAAGAATGTGCTAGCGAGGACAGGCAGCAATTTACCAAACATCCAGTCAGTCTGAATAGAGTGAATGAGTGAGTGAGTGAGTGAATAAGAGAGCCACCAGAGTCACTCTTCAGTAGACAGTTAGTGACCAGTAATAGTCAGATCCTTCCTCTCGTCGAAGAGAAAAAAAAAACACGTAAAAGTCTGGAAGGAACATAAATGTTGTGATGAGTCCTGACGGGGCCCGAAACTACGAACGGACAGCGCTGACAAGTGGGAGCAGGAATATATTGGACTATACTGAACTGGATCGGACAGGAGTGGACTGAACCAATGCTTAAATTTTTAGCGCATACATGTCAACTTCTTTAAGTTCAGATACTCTGCAATTTTACCATACAGTAGAGAATTACTGATGTATTTAATATTATTTTTATAATAAACAGTTATTATTTACTTAAAAACATTAATCTATTATTCTTTGTAATGGTAAAACTTCAAAGGTAGAGGCCTTGCAACGAGCTGATCACCCGCCCAAGGAGTCCTACCGACTGTGTAAAGATCAAGAAAAACCGAAGTGAACGGAGAAGTTCATGGAGGTAGGCCTAGGCCCACTGGGGAAAGGGGAAAGGAAAAAAAAAAACTTCATAGGCGCGAGGCACATCACTTGAATTCTATTAGGAGGTTAAAATTTCGTGGAGGTATAGTTCCAGTTTCACATACGTCACATAAGGTAGTGCTTAATCAAGTAGGCAGTGTTATTTGGAGGATCCACTGAAGGCGGCCAGACGGAGCGGAGCGATATAGTTGAAATAAATGCCATATTTGATAACATCAGTAATCAGCTGTTTTGAACACTAACAGTGGGTCAGAAATTTACGAAGAATAAAAAATGTATATATCGCAACATTCTATGAGACTGAAAACAATTATTACGAAATGTATGAATTTTTTAATCTATTACAGTTCGTGGGCTGTTATTTAAAACAAATGACGCCATCTACACGATTTACCTGAAGAAACTGGTGCCTCTATATTTTTTTCCTAACATGTGTGTGGTGGGGTAGCAAGAAATATGCTTACAAACTTATGTTCGAGCCGTTAAATGGTATTTTTACTTTTCGCGATGTGACATTCGGAGAATAAGAATGGTTAATTTTTAATATACGTATTTTGGTAGTAATATTTACTATGTTTTTCTTTTTAAAATTAAATAATTTTCTGCTCCCCAAATACATAGGAGACAAATACCTCCTTTGCACCCCTCTGCCTTTCTGTTGCCTTACGACTGACCCTTTTGCAGAACTTTCATCCAGTACGGTTAGATGATTCACTTCTGCCCTCAGTTACCCGAAGTTCACCGAAGCCTAACGCCAGTGAAGGAAACTGGTATTAGCCACATAGGGATTACTTGTTCACGTCTGTCAGTGCATTCATTGTGCATTTGCAGTCGTGACGCCAACAATTCTAACACTATCAAGTTGTTGAAAGAGTAAATCGATTCAGCACATTTTCGCCGTTGGAATCCCAGCCACTCGGATCGCTGACAATACAATGTAATTATGTAGCCTAAAGATCCGTGCACAGGGTAGTAAAGGTTAGTATGTTCGGTTCAGAACTCTCCATGTTTGCAAACAGTTTGTTTTAATTCTTTTACAGTTGCAATATTTTTGCCATGGATGATTAAATATTCTTCGTCAGCTACTAAATACAGAGAAGTGAGACTTCGTACTGCCGATCACGGTGGCCGCGAGGTCTAGAGCATGAACCGTCTTCGCCCGCTCGATCACTGGAATCGTGGGTTCGAATCTCACTCGAGGTATGGACGTCTGTGTGTAGATAGCGGCCTTGCTACGGCCTGAACCCCGTCAAAGGAGTAATACCGACTGTGTATATGATTAAGAAACTCAAAAAGCAGCTTAGGTCCCACAAACGCTGTAGAACCGCAGATAGATAGACATATTTTAGCGCATACCAATTGTCTACGAGTATGACGTTCTAAATCATGAACCCTGCAATCGGATATGAGACGAATGGACAATATTAGTGCAATGTAGCAGGTTCAGCATAGTAAGACACTTGAAGATGGCCATTTAGGGCAGAAACATTTTGCGTCGAAAGTGAAATTGTAAGAAAAAAGGAACAAATTTTGCATTCTGACGGACTCTGTTGCAGTTTATTTAGCTTAGTTACGACATGTTGTTAAAGCTAAATTAGTGATCCATTCTGTAACCTTAAGCAGAATGCGTGATAAGGGTCAATATGATTATTGCACCGCGGTCGTTGGCCTGTGACATTGAGTTTAAACATAAATTATCTAGCGGTTTGGCCCTGATTATGGGACACTAACAGACAATTCGTGCAAAAAATTTGTATAAGGAACTCCAGTATAATTTTTCCTTTCAAAAATAAGCCCAAGGTTCTCCGAATTATGAGAATACACAGCAGGAGGGTAGAGAATCTTTTGTTTAATACTTTAAGACCAGTGGTTCATATATGTATTACCTGCCTTAACACACTAAAGCTCCGTATTCTGCCCACACAGTGTATTTATGTGTTCCGTAGGGTTCTCACAATAAACAGCGATTACTTCCCTAAACAGCATTAACCGGTTGGGCTTTGTTATGGAGACGTAATATGTTTCCTGTGAGGTACGGACTGAATTTGTATATACTGCATTCTTCCCACACAGTGTGTTTATGTGTTCCGTAGGGTTCTCACAGTAAACAGCGATTATTTACCTAAATAGCATTAACCTGTTGGGCTTTATAGCGGAGACCTAATGGGTTCCCTATGAGGTACGAACTGAATTTATATATACTGCATTCTGCCCACACAGTGTATTTATGTGTTCCGTATGATTCTCAAAATAAACAGCCATTATTTCCTTAAACAGCATTAACCGGTTGGGCTTTGTAGCGGAGTCGTAATGTGTTTCCTGTGAGGTAAGGACTGAATTATAACAGAATTCAATGGCTCAACGGAGTAGAGTCAGAAGAAGATAGAATAATGGCCATCACAAAAATTGTATTAAAACTCATGAAGTAAAATTGCTGCTAGAATTCATAGGCGGTAAATATGACTGCGCTGGCGAAGCCCAGCAGGAATTGTGAACGACAGGTCCGTCCCTTAGTCAGAGAAGGGCCCCCTTCATCAACAAACCCGCAAATCTTTGACAGTAATAAAAATCTGGTCTTGGAACCCAGATGGACACTTGATACGAAGACAGACTGACCGATTAACAGTCAGTCGTAACATAACTTTAAATATGACTTCGATTTTAGTCGTAAAAACAGTTTTAGGGCTCCGAGAATAGTTAGATGGTAAAATGTGGTCATGAGTCTCGCTGGGCTCGGAAACAAGGATCACTGTGCTGGCGAGGACCATCAAGGATTTACCTGACTGACTTAACCTTTAAATGGTTAATTATCTCAAAATCCCTAAGATATATGGAAAATACTTTGGATGTATAATGTATAAATCATTCAGCTCTACGACGTCTGTTTGAAACATGTTTCACTTCAGTGTATGTTTCAAGAGGTCAACATGAGGTATGGGTATGGAGGCGCATGTAAAGTGTCCGTTAGGTTTGTCCTAGTGTACCCAAAATTGAAACTGGAATTGCCTTGAATACAGACTTTACGTTTCAGTCTAAGGAATGCAGGAAGAAAAAGAAATAAGAAGGTGTTGCGAAATAAGGAGTATGAGACGATAGTTATGGGCGTTTCGAAGATAAATTATACAACATTGTCAGGAAACCAACGCTTCAGAATACTGCTCATATGAAGACACGGTATGTGACGTAACCGTGTCTAATTCAGACGCACATGCGAAACACCACGTGAGTTCTGGTACATACATACTTAAACACCGCTCCGCAACTTACTAAAGCAAATACGTATTAATTCCCTTAATATCCCTAATCTGTTGAGCTTGATGGAGAAGTAGTGTTTTTTGTGAAGTAGGAAATGAATTCTTGTATATTATCACGATGAATAACGTAGTTTGTTGAGGCATTATGCTACAGGCCGGAAGGTCGCGGGTTCGATTCCCGATTAGGCCATTGAATTTATTTAGTTGACCTGATCCTTCCAGCCGCACTATTTCGACTTAGCCTCTAACAACAGTACAAGGGACTTAGTTCCACCCCACCAGCATTAGCCTCTAACAGACGTGAGAACCAGGGATCTTCCTGAAAGTAAAAGGCGGCCGGCTGGCGCGTAAGGTAGACAGACTCACCTTAATCTGTGAGCCGATTGTCTAGAAAATGTGGGAGCCTCGACGTTTCACAACATCATAGGCCCCCACGACCTGTTACAGGGATACCTTTACTTTCTTTATCTAAAACTACACGTTGCTCATCCAAAGTATTAATATGAAACAGCCTGTGTAAGACAAATTCTTGAAAGTTTCAGAACAAATAACCACCACAGATAGGGACTAACATCAGGGCTCGTGTAATCAGTGCTGGTCTGCTGACTATAAGTCAGTCTGCATCCGGAAGTTCCTGCGACCGGCCAACTCGATCAGGGTTTTCCGTGGTTTTCCTCGGTGCTAGAGCAAATGCTTAGTGGGCACTCAAATTCCACGTTGTATTGCATGCTTCCCATGCAGCCCTCCAATTTGTAACATCAAAATTTCGCCCTAATGTAGCCTTCACAATGTTAAATCAAAATTTCACTTTGCGGTCCGTCCAACTCAAAATATGATAATTCCGATTGAACCCAGTAAATCCCTCCATAAACCGCTTTCCTCTACTCATAACAAAAATCCAGCTTCTAAGCGTTTATCTTCTTCGCTTCCCAGTGTGTTACCCTCTTTCTAATGTACTCTACCAGAAGGACGATCGGGCAATGACTAAGGACCTTCAAAGCAGGACAGTTCTTATGTCAAATTCAAAGTCACATTGTGGCCGACGGTCAGTCAGTCAATAAGTCTTGGTGTCGTGCCCATCTGGGGCCCCTGTTATACTCATATAGCTCCGGGGCAGACCCAACAGAAAAACACCGCTGTCAACAGTTCCTCTGTTGTTGCTATGGGCGGTTGCGCAGCGATAGGTCGGATATTGTGGACGTGTTTACCGGCAGTTACAAAGCTACGCATATTTCTTCTCGCGACCGTTGCATAGCAACGGCTATACACGATACAGTGCTATACCGTATAGGACCAAAGTAGAGGCTATGAAAAAATTAACATACTTAACGCCAAAAAATATAATAAAATTACAGTTCATTGTCTGTCCGGAATGGAATTCAGTGTGTAGCAGGCAGGTGACCGTTCAATCAGTGGGCAGTAAGCTTATTGGTAGTAATAAGGACGATATGTATACAATGGTAAGTTTGAACCATTAATTTAAGGGACTGTACGTGGGCGCTAGACACCACGGCCAGCTCTCCTTTCTAATAATGGGAGGAGAGGAATATGTTGGCCCCAAAACTTGTTGCGAAGACACTGATGGTAGGTGTCCCTTATAGGAGAACGCCCCGGACGTGTTCAACGAGAAAATCGCTAGTCATTCAGAATTAACATATCCAGTATAACAATGCAGAACAGTGGCGTGACAACGATTTTCGTGGTCCAAGATTACTGTCTTTCGGGATTCGATGCTGCGTACTCCAGTAGAAAAGCTTGTTTATTGCCGGTTCCTTACTTGCCTGACTCTTCGACTACTGTAGATATATGTGATGTGTGCCTCCGAAACTTCGCTGTATATCTATCGGGTTATACAGTACTCTTCATAGTCACCGCTTTGAGAAACTCAAATCCAAATTCCATGTTTATTATACCCCAGGGACAGTCAGAAAGTAAAGGGAACTGCAGGTTGTCTCAGAAGTGAATTTACAGCATTACAAGAGATTGCAGCATGAACCTTTATACATTCGGACCTACTCGTAATGCCATATCGTTGCTTTTGAGTACTAGTAGAAGGTAAATTTGGCCCTGTGCTTAATCACTTAAGCACTACGCCATGAAGACGTATGGGCGAGTGAATGTATAGATCCATACTTTCTTGACCTCGACACTAGTTGGAGATGAGTGGTTACTTTCACGCCCAGGCCGCTTTACCAGTTGGTAAAGAGCCCCAGGTACCCATTGGATAGGAGACTGTGTGGGCTCCAGAGCCAGTCTGGACGACGTGGAGAAGAGAGTGTTCTTCATTTCTATATCGGGACTCTAACTCCAACCCTTCGGTCGTCCAGCCCCTAGGCAGTCGCTATAGCGACTGCGCTATCCCGGCTCCTTTTGAATAATATAAATTTTATTTGTGTGTTTCTTTAATGCTATTTCCATTCTCTGTCAAAACACAGCGTCGAGTAATGGACATGAATTGCGAATACCGAAGTGAGAAGATTTTGTAGGAAGTGTATTGCGTTACTCTTAGATAGAGTTCTGTGACCTACCTGGAAGCAATGATGAACACCAAAATTCTTAGTAATTCATTTCAGTTCCTTTACTTAAGCGCCTGCCTACAATTGGCGGTCTATAATAGGCGAACAATGAAAGTTTACATAAGAAAAACTAGACTAAGTCTCACCAAGAACCAAAGTAAATTTAATCCAAGACAATAAAATATGCAGGTAACACGATAATGACGTAACTCAGCAGGATTAAGCAAAAGAAAATATATCCTCAAGGGAGATGTTATGTTTATTGAAAACGTCCAGAGATTTGCAGATGTTGCTTGCAGCCGTGACGCACCCTGTTTGAAGGGCTAACCCTTCAGACATTACTGACGTTAAATGTGGAAAAGTTCCTAATTTGCTTAGCGGGTACACGGAGACCAACAGTAGCCATAATAGAACAGTCAATTTTGTTCTTGGAAATGTTAGTAAGAAATAAAGCGTCAAGATTTTGTTGCCTGGAATAAAGCTTTTTAAAATGTAAATTCAGCATTAATTCATAATTAGAAAAGGAGTTAAGCTGAATAAATCGATTATAGCATAAATTACAAACTTTATTTGTATGTTATCCAGCTTCTTGGGATCTGCTAAAGTAAGGTTATTTTAGACCACAGACGCGTACTCAGGCTTTGAAAGAATATCCACAACTTTCAGGCTATCCAAAGAAGAAAAAATATATATGATGAAACAAATATTAATAACTACAACAATAACAAAAACGACGACAACAATAAGAACAATTCTCTGAAGCGCATAACTTTGACAGAGTGTATCAGAGAAGGACAGTTCTTTATGATAATGTTCTTGTAACCAGAGGCTGGACAAACTGTTGAAGTTTACGGAATAACGTGACCAGTTTTGGGAAAACTGCTTGAGACGGTGGAAAGTTTGCGGACTGGTGAGATAAATATTACTGATGATGCACGTTCTGGGTGGTCGTCGACTGTATCAAGTGTTGAGGTTATGGGAGAAGATGGATCAGCGTGTCCGGGACAACCGACGAATCATTACTGATCAAATTGCATCTGAAATGAATGTAAGTGGTGCATGCATGGCTGAAGCTAGCCGAAAACATTTTAATCTCTTGGAATTTAAACAGCCGTGGGTTGTTAGAGCAACTACAGTTGCTTATGTACAAGCTTATGTAGCTTGTAGCCGCCACGGTAAATCTACAGACTGTGCCATACAAATTTGGGACATTGAGGAATTTTTGCACTTAGTTTATTTATTTAGTTTTGTTTCCACTGTAGATCGCGTCTCATCGAAAAGGGCGGGAGTTCAAACATATCCGGTGAGACCAGTTCGATGGCATTTCTATGTAATAATCTTTGTTTGTGATTATATTTCTGTACACAAATGAAGATAAGGTAAAGTTGGCAATATGCTTAATTAAGGAAGCACCACGCCGTATGGGGGACTGGAGGTATAGCTTCACCATTTTTCACTCGGCAATAGATGGTGAGTTGTCAGCTTCACGCCCCGGCCTCTTTACTCGCAAGGAAACAGTCCCTGGTACCCACTGAATTAAAGGTTGGATGGGGCGCAGAGCTGGTCTGGGCGCCATGGAGAAGAGGAAATATTTGTCTTTGCCGGGAATTGAACCCCGGCTGTGCAACCCTTAGCCTGTCGTTATACCGACTGACCTATCTCGGATCAGTGTAGAAGATATGAAACCACAAAGAACTTGCAGAATGTATTGTATACAGGAACAGCATCGTTAAAAGTCCGAAAAATTACCCGTGATCAATACAACGGTAGCCGATTATTTGATCGTCCGTAGACGCAGGATCTTTGTAATGTCATAGAATGCTGTCACGTGAATGGGTGTGACAAGACACGGGGTTTCGATTGGTAATCGGATTTATTGTACACTTACGCTCTTAACTACAAATAACTACGATAATCTCTCTGATTTACCCTCTCTAAAGATCACTGTAACTCCAGCACATACAAAATCTTCTCAGTCTTCACTGGCCGTTGCTTGGTAGAGGCTTCCAACAGCGGACGTTCCCCTTCCTATGTGTTCCCGAATTGTCTCCTGCCACAGCTACTAGCTTCTCACTTCTCACAACTGCAACACTTAGAGTTACTTTACGACTGGCAGTTTACCGCCAATCGTTTCGTCTTCGCGACCAGATCCCTTGAGACTCAAGACCAGTTTTTTTTTTTTTCAACTTAACGCTTGCAGTCATAGTGCTTTTGTAACATCCTCTCTGACGAGAGTATGCGTCTCTCGTTTAGAATTGCTGCTGGCCTTTTCATTTTCAGGTCGCAGTCTTGCGGGACTCATGACCATATTTTACTCTGTCCTTCCGTTGCCGGGAAAACGTGTCCACAGAGCTGTTCCCTAGCAACGGCTGTTTACACGGCTGTTACTTGGCAGTATGTTGAGGTTCATCTTGAAGCGTCTGCACGCCACTGATCAGAGCGATATGGGAGCATCAGAGTATCAGCATCCCTTCTTATCTCGTCCATCGCTTACATTTATTTAATTGTGACGGTGACCTCTACGGAACGTTCTCCACCTTTTACGTGTAGTCGGACTGCAGCATCTTACCTCTCACGTAAATCGCCCGCAGGATCACTTTCTGTGAAGGACGGACAGTCATCAAGAAGTGATTCAGTTTCTACACCCGGTTTTGGCACCGAGAAATCTGATCTATGATTTGATCACTTTAAGATCTACGTCATAATCATATCTTTACTCGCTGTGATCATGATGTATTCACATCAGGGTCACGCGGTGGCGTAGTTAGTTGAGGCTCTATGCTACAAGTCGGAAGGTCGCGGGTTCGATTCCCGATGAGTTCATTGTTTTTTTTTTTCAATTGACCTAATACTTCCAGCGGCACTATAGCCCTAGGGTCGACTCAGCCTCTAACAGAAATGAGTACCAGGAATATTTCTGGGGAGTAAAGGGCGGCCGGTGAGTAAGGCTGACAGCCTCACTGCCATCTGTGAGCCGATTGTCTAGAACAGGGGTCTCCAAACTTTTCGAACCGCGGGCCACATTAGGTAATTCAGAACTTTCAAAGGGCCGGATAAAATGAGAAATTAATAACTCTAGGTATATGAGTTTTATTGAAAGCACAGAATTTCATAAACTAAATACAAAGTACGTGAGAATAAATTATCGTATATTAATGACAATAGACAGTAGCAGCAAATGCTCATATTTTCATCACAAATTATAATAAAACAATTAATGTGAATGATGGAACTCTTTTTGCATTCTTAAAATCTGATTCAATTGAGGTTCAAATTTTGAAACGCTAATCACAAGTAGCGACTTTAAATGTTCATCGGATAAATTTGCCCTGTATTTCGACTTGATGTACTTCATCTGGGAAAAAGTTTGTTCACACAGATATGTCGTCCCAAAAATGGAGATAAATTTACAAGCAAATTTCTTTAAATTTGGAAACTGCTCAGAGTTCAGAAATTTATAAAACTCGATCAAATTTCTTTCCGTGTATTTGTCNTATATTAATGACAACAGACAGTAGCAGCAAATGCTCATATTTTCATCACAAATTATTTTTGCATTCTTAAAATCTGATTAAATTGAGGTTCAAATTTTGAAATGCTAATCACAAGTAGGGACTTTAAATGTTCATTGGATAAATTTGCCCTGTATTTCGACTTGATGTACTTCATCTGGGAAAAAGTTTGTTCACACAGATATGTCGTCCAAAGAATGGAGATAAATTTATAAGCAAATTTC
>NW_019731262.1:2507871-2536154 GCF_002891405.2 Cryptotermes secundus | reverse complement strand
GTATATGATAATTTTCCTGAAATTCAATAACTTCAATTTGAATTTGACTTGGAACATCTGCAGCATCACAGTCAAACGGATTTTGAAACAATCTAATTTCCTGAGCACTGGCATCCAAATCAGCAAATCGCTTCCGAAATTGTTCTTTCAAATCTGAAATGACTAAATTTGCAAACGAGGAAGGAAATTCTGCTTCACCCTTTTTATGCAACTCTGCACAGTATAGCATATGAACAAAGTTACAATTTTTCACTTGGCTTTCCAGAAGTATCAACTTTGCTCTGAATGCCTTGATAAGTTCAAATAAATCACAGACTAAGTTATTTTCACCCTGAAACTTTAAATTCAAATGGTTCATATGGTTTACCAGATCAGCAAAACTGCTAATTTCTAAAGGCACTTGGTATCTGATAAAAGTGGTTCGTGATGGTTTTTCTCGGTAAGAAATATATCAGTTTCATTCCTAAGCTGAAAGAAGCGTGAAAGAACATTTCCACAGCTAAGCCATCGAACCGCAGTATGTCAGGTCAATAAGCTCGGAATCACATTTACCAGTACTCATTGGAAAATTAGTTCAATTGGTGCATTTCTGCACAATTCTTTCGCGGGCCGGATAAAATCACATCGCAGGCCGCATTTGGCCCGCGGGCCGTAGTTTGGAGACCCTTGGACTAGAAAATGTGGCAGCTTCGACGTCTCACAACCCTATGGCCTCCACGACCTATTACAGCGATTGGTTTATCTTCTTACCGTATTCATATCGCCGTCATGTCGTCATAATTGTGTATTTGTCAAATCAAATAAAATCTACCACAGTCCAGAACTTTATAGGGAGGTGCTCGGTTTGAATCTCGGCCAGGAGAACAGTTATCCAGACAAGTATTTCGTAGTTTTTCTCAGTTCCCTCCGGGAAAATTCGGCGATACAAAGCAAAAGAACAGAGGCATCAAACAAAAGCGAAAACTACAAGTCCTACGAACAGAAACACATACTTGTATGAACACAAAATTCTACTACCTGACTAATACCTCGGCTAAGCTGTAATCGTTTAATTCTCTTAATTTCCTTACTGAGAGCGTCGTTAAACAATTAGAGAAACAGAAACAGAAACAGATCGATAAGATCAGCCCCTTTGTGGTGAGTTCTGTTTTTCCTGATTTTAACAGAGAAATTTCAACAGACGTGTATGTATGAGTCTAGGCTAACCTAAAATAACCTAACAGCCTAAAGTTATGAGTTCTTATTTTCTGACATATAACGCCGTATATTCCTTTGAATGTCAGCCGATGTTTCGGCAGATCAGGTAGCAACTCTCTTCAGGGTTGTCTGCTAAATCAACGAAGAAGCCAGCACGAAATGGGCAACAAAGAAAATTCTGTTTCCTGTCTGCTTCATGCTGGTTTCTTGCTTTGCGTATTATTTGATCTTGAAGAAGGAGGCGAACTGTTGCTCCGAAACATCCGTTGGTTTTCAACGAACTACGCGGTGAAATGTCCCAGAAAATATAAGTCTTCATAACCGCTGATGTGACAATCTAAATCCTACTTAATCTGACATAACCGTATTTATCTTAACCGAAATGAACGTGTCTGAGGCCGGAAATCTACGTGTGTAACACGGAAAGGTTCCACCATCTTACTCAATTTTTGTTGCATTATTATTCTGTAGGCATTGTATCGAACTGACCTAAGTTAAGTCTCTGTACTGAAACAGAGTATTTTCCTTGTTTCTTTGTTCACTTTCCGGCATTAAAAATTGTTCTTTTGTTCTCCTGTTTATTATCGTTTTTTATCTTCTCCGTGTATTTTAACTTTCACCTTCTTCGACTGTTCTTCTCCTGACATGTTATGTCCCTTATCTTCTCTTCTCTTTTATTATCTTTTGGTTCCTCTCCTTCTGCTCATTTCAAAACCTTATTTGATTTTCTGTGACGTGTTATTAACGTTTATTTTTTCCCTGCTTTCATCTTTCATGTTATAGAATGTAATTATATGCATAATGAGGAGCTGCATAATTTGTTGGCTTCGACAATTATAATTAGAATGATCTAGTCAAGGAGGATATGGACAGGGGATGTAGCACGAATGGGGAGAAGAGGAATGCATATAGGATTTTGATGGGAAACCTAAAAGGAAAGAGGCCACTAGGAAGACCAAGACGTATGTGGGTGGATAATATTAAACTCTATCTTAGAGAAATAGGATAGAGTGGTGTGTACTGGATTGATCTAGCTCAAGATAGGGTAATGAACCTTCGGGGTTTCATAAAGTGTTTGGAAATTCTTGAGTAGCTGCACAGCTGGTGGTTTCCCAAGAAGAGGCTCGGTTCCATGGAGTTAGTTATTATATCTCTCTCCATCTATCCATCTATGGCTCTACAGCCCTGTGCCTTAGTCGTTTTTTCAGTCTCTTAACCTATACACAGTCGATAGGACTCCTTGGACGGGGGATCAGTCAGACACAAAACCGTACCTACACACAAAACAACACAAACACAGAATAAACACACAGACATCCATGTCTCGAGCGGGATTAGAACCCAGTTCATACCTTACACTGCGCGGCCACTGTGATCTGCTAATTATTATCTTTATACAACCGGTTTATCCACTGCCGTACTTTGACGGCTGTTACACTGTCTCTGTTCTCACATCTGTGGCAGACACAGAAGGAGTTTCAGTGCTGTGTAATACATGTATAATTACCATCCCATTGAAAATTTGCTATAACTTAACTAACTAACTAATCAACTAAGGTCTCTCTAAAACGTCCTGAGTGCACCTCATATCTTGAGTGGGGGCCGGTCACGATAGCCGAGCGGTCTAAGGCATGTACTGTCTTCGTTTGCTCGGAAGCCGGGATCCTGGGTTCGAATCCCACATAAGGCATGGATGCTTGGTGTGTGTGTGTGTTTATTCTGTGTTTGTGTGGTCTTGTGTTTAGGTAGAGGCCTTGCAACGAGCTGTTCACCCGTCCAGTGAGTCCTACCGTCTGTAAAATGGTTATGAAACTGAGAAATCAGCTCTGTGCTTCAATGTGTGTGTGTGAGAGAGAGAGAGATAGAAGAAAGAAGGAAAAAATCTTGAGTGGGGAACCGTAAAAGTAAAGTAAAGCTCTCCCTGCAACAGGCCGTGGAGGCACATAGGGTTGTGAGATGTTGAGGTTACCAGATTTTCTAGACAATCGGCTCATAGATGGCGGTAAGTTTGTCAGCCCTACGCGCCGGCCGCCCTTTACCCCCAAGAATATTCCAAGAATATATCTGGTACTCATTTCTGTTAGAGGCTGAGTCGACACGAGGGCCATAGTGCGGCTGGAAGGATTAGATCAATTGAAAAAAAAATCCAATGGCCTCATCGGGGCTTGAACCCGCAACCTTCCAGCTTGTAGCATAGTCCCTCAACCAACTACTCTACGGAAAGCAACGTCCCTGTGTGTTCAACACGAGCGAGTTGCGTCACCACCGGAAGGTGTTGCTACCCCTGCCCTCACCGTGGTGACTATGAAGAGTACCGTCCATTGGAATATAAGGACGTGTAGTTCGGAGAGATCCGAACGTTTCGGGGGAACATAACTCCTCCATCTTCAGGATTGAAGAGTAAGCCAAACAAGCCGGCAGAAGCGGGTAGACCACTGCAAGCATATCAACCGGATTATGGATTCAGCTCGCTCCGTTCTTCATTTCTCTTAGCTTGCTTAGCGTGTTCAACATGCCACCACATCCCAGACGAGAGTCTCGATTTGGGTGGTTCTTCCCCTGCAAACGAAGAATGTGACCTGGCCATAACAACGTGAAAACGAGAGACGCGATATAATTGTGCACAGGTGTGTTCAGCGAATTGCATGACACGTGGAGGACGCGAGTCAATACGGACAGGCCTCTCGCTTATTATTGTATACAAATATGATGACAGAAACAGACAATGAGGCAGACATACAAGTGCGAAATACAGTTGCTGAACTGCTGAACACACACGCAGATGACGTCATGCCGATATTTGTTGTGGGTGAAACAGTAGAGGCGAGACTGGTCCACAGCCGTTACTCACTGCAGGATGGATAACATCACTTGTTTATCTCTTTTATTTACGGCTTATTTAACGACGCTGTCGGTCGCTCAGAACCCATGTTAGGAGGGTCTCTTTGTCACCACGGCATGCCGCGTCCTCAAGTTTCGGATGGAGGAGACGCCCTCCAGGTATGGAGGGTAGCTGAGAATACAATGAATAAGCAATCATGGACAGCTGACAAGGGATGGTCCTCCAGTTTGGGGGTTGGGCGTGGGGTAGCAACTCCTCGCCGTAAAAAATAAGCTTGTTACGAAAATTTGCAAGAAGCCTCGGACCTGGACGGATTCCTGGGATAAACGATCTAAGAGAAAGAAAATGGACGTTTCCTGGTAACTGATTTTAACCGATGAGATTCTTGAGCTTCACACGCTCAAATCCTCTCTTCACAGATTCACGTACAGAACTGACTTTGTCGCCCCAGTTGTCTTCCATACAACTCTCTGACACAAACCGAGTAGAAACCCCCGTTTCCAACAGTACCTCTATTGTTGAGCGTCGATTCGTTGCTGTGGGAACGTGTTTACCGAGCCGTTGCCCAGAAAAATCCCTGGTATATCCTCCTATCTCTCGATCGTTGCATAGCAACGGCTCTAAACGTTGCAGTATAGTGATTTTAGGGGACATTTTGTGCAACTATATTCAATAAATAACTAGAAGTTTTAAAATGGTTTATCCCGAGGAGTGTGGTCTTCCGAAATATTAGTTACTACCAGACTACACTGTGTCACCCAGAAGGCCGCAGTCTATATTTCCACCGCTGTAGAAAACTTAAATCGCCGACAGAAAATTTGCTTAGTTTATTTATAGTTTGATCATGAGTGAAGCAACTGATTCTGCGGGGCAACATGCGTCAAAAGGCGTCTCTTTGCTGAATACTAAGCAGTTGAAGAAAATCGGTGTCGCGTTAAGTTATGCTTAAGGGTGGCAACTCCCATATTGTGATGAGGGGTCATCCTAAGGGTCAGGCCACTCCGCGAACAGGACAATAGCAGACATATGATAAAAAGGACAGCAACATTCCTAAAACTCGCTCTGATTGGTTGCTAATTACAAGACACATGGCATCAAGTAACAATAGACTTGACCGAACCCCCCTTTGGCCGCGCCCTCAATGGCCCCAGTCGAGGCTGTGTAATTGTGGGTCTCTCGAGACTTACGTATCAAGTGGGATCACACACTCTGCCTAAGATGAGACTGCTACGCTTTTATGTAAGAAGCTTCTATGAACTGATAATGCTCAGAAACTAAACGCTCTTTGCAGACTTATTGGCTCTGTGAAGCGTGATGGAAGAGAGACGATTGTCAGTCGGTCAGTAAGTCTTGGTATCGAGCCCCTACTCTTTGACAGTTACGGCCTTGTTTTTGTGGGGCACCCTCTCTGACGAGAGGACGGACCTGTCTTTTGTATATGCTGCTGGTCCTTGCCAGCGCAGTCTTTCTCAAGTCCCAGTCCCTTGGTACTCACGACCATATATTACTGTCTCAGAGTTGAGACTCCTCTTTTCGTCGCCTCCTACGACTGGCACGGTCACGGTGGAAGAGATCGGCCTCTCCTCTACACGGGCCTATAATCTAGATAGTATTTAAACACTTAGTTCGTACCTCACAGGAAACACACTCATTACCCCTTACAAAGATTAGCCTGTTGATGCTGTTTGGAGAAATACTCGCTTTTTATTGTCAGAGTGCTGATCACAATGGCCGTGCGGTCTGAGGCACGAAATGTCGTCTGTATTTGTGTGTCCTGCGTAGGCAGCGGCCTTGTGTCGGGCTCATCCCTCGTCCAAGGAGTCCTACCGACTGTCTATGGTTAAGAAACTGAAGTGAAACGAAGCGTTTCAGGGATGCCCTACGCTCCAGAATGAGAGCAACAAGGATAGATGGTCGGTCAGAATAGTGTGAAAGGCATATGCATATACCGTGAGCAAAATGCAGTCTTTAAATGCTGGATGAGACTTATCTTGATCATTTGGGTGTGAAACTTGGACTCTGACATTAAGGGAGGAACATAGACTGAGGATGTTTGAGAACAGGTTGTTGAGGAGAATATCTGGACCGAAGAGAGATGAAGTGACAGGAGGTTAGAGAAAACTGCATAATAAGGAGCTTCATAACTTGTACTCTTCTCCAAGGATAATTAGAATGATCAAGTCAAAGAGGATGAGGTGGGCAGGGCATGTAGCACGAATGGGGGAGACGAGGAATGCGTATAGGATATTGGTGGAAAAGCCAGAAGGAAAGAGACCAATGGAAAAACCAAGGATTATGTGGGTGGGCAATATTAAAATATATCTTAGAGATATAGAATGGGATGGTATGGATTGAATTGATCTGGCCCAGGATAGGGACCAGTGGAGGGTTCTTGTGAACACGGTAATGAACCTTCGGGTTCCATAAAATGCTGGTAAATACTTCAGTAGCTGCAGAATTGGCGACTTCTCAAGAAGGGCTCAGCTCCATAAGTAAGTATCTCCACCATTAATAATAACGTAATATTTTCGGGTACCTGTTGTTATAAACCCATTTAATTTGTTTTTAAATTAAAGTCTGATTTCTCGAAAAAAAAAAATCCGGTGACCTCATCGGGACTTAGCTGGAAATATTTGGATCTAACGGAAAAGAAGTAAGAGGGGAATTGACGAAACTACGCGGTGAGGAGCTTCATAATTTGTGTTCTTCATCAACTCAAGGAGGATTAACTTCTTGGGATATGTAGCATGAATGAATGAATTAACGACAAATGGTGTCCGTAACAATTGATAGTACAGTATTCTTTTTCCTTGGCACTACAGCCCCAGTGGGCCTAGGCCTACCTCCATGAACTTCTCCGTTCACTTCGGTTTTTCTAGATCTTACACATTCGGTAGGACTCCTTGGGCGGGTGATCAGCTCGTCGCAAGGCCTCTACCTGTACACAAACACAAAAAAACGCACACACACAAACTAAACATCCATGCCCTGAGTGGGATTCGAACCCACGATCCCGGTTTCTAAGCGAGCGAAGACAGTACATGCCTTAGACCGCTCGGCTACCGTGACCGGCTTGATAGTATAGTATAGGGCTGATCAATTATATGTTAACATTTTAATTATACGTTTTCAGTCACTGCGCCTACTAACACAGTTTAAGATAAAGGTAACAGGCCGTGAAGGCCTATAGGGTTGTGAGACGTCGAGGTTCCCACATTTTATTTAGACAATCGGATCGCAGATGGAGGTGACGTCAGTCTTACGCGCCGCCCCGCCGCTCTTTACCCCCAGGAAAATGCCTGGTACTCATTTCTGTTGGAGGATGAGTTGACTGGTTATTTAAATTCGTTCCTACTCCACTATTCTGCCGTTCTCTGATCCTTGCCCATTTCTTTTTATGTTATTCTTATATGGAAGATGAGAAGACACAAAACTTTAATCCGAAAACTTCATAATGGAACACCTGGGTAATGTAAAGCCCTTATGAATTAAATAATGTAATATTTTCATCAATATATTAATTAATGCACGTGGCACGACGTAGCGTAGCTGTTTGAGGCAGTATGCTACAAGCCAGAAGGTCGCAGGTTCGATTCCCAATAAGGTCATTGGGATTTTCAATTGACCTAATCCTTTCAGCAGCACTATGACCCTGGGATCGACTCAGCCTCTAACGTAAATGAGTACCAGGAATCCTCCTGTGGGGGAAAGGGCGGCCGGCGCATAAGGCTGACAACATCACCGCCATCTGTGAGCCGAGTGTCTAGAAAATGTGGGAACCTCGACGCCCCACAATCCCACGGGCCTCCACGGCCTGTTACAGGGATAGTTTTACAATTCTTTATGTATAAATGTTCTTTTTTTTTTAATTCGCTTAGTGGGGGGTGGAGTCCGACTGGGCCCCACTCGTCTCGGCGGCCACTGATTGACCTATTCTACCTACCCAGGGGGATTATGATGTTGATGGAGAATTTGGTGGAATGAATATTGGCAGGGGAAATCGAAGTACTCGGAGAAAATCCGACCCAGCGCCACTTTGTCCACCACAAATTCCACTTGACCAGATACGGGCTCGAACCTGAGCCGCCGCAGTGGGAAACCAGCGACTAACCGCTTGAGCAATGGCGTGGCAATGTATAAATGTAAGTCTGAAACTAACACTTTATAAATTTGTGATACGTGTTGACCTTGCTATGCATAGTGCCGTGCCATTCCCAAGCATCTGTTGTTACAGGCCTCCACATGCTCTGTTTGTATGTGACGTTATTGTTCAAGACAAACTTCCGTACAGCAGACTTTACTGTGTTGCTATTTTATAGAACTTAAGTCGTACTTCCTTGTTTGTTTTAGTCATTAGGCTTCTCTCTAAGGTGCTAGATGTTGTCCTTTTTTGGATGTATTTAAAACGATCTCAGAATATTCACTAATAGCGTCCGATGGCAGGATGACGAATTAGAAAGTATTTGGAAATAAGCAGTTGTGTCCTAATTGAGGAAGTATCCTGGCATTTTCGTGGAGGTGCTGAGGAATGCTACGAAGTCCTCAGTCAGGTTAGTCGGTGTGCTAGCTGAGACACACAGATGCTCTGGTTCTTATCCAGTTTGTTATTTCGGTCTCGCCATCTTTGAGCCGATTGTCTAGTTAATGTGGGACCCTCAACATCTCACAACCTGATGGGCCTTCACGGCCTGTTACAGGGAAAGCTTTACTTTTTACTTTTACTTACCTGACAATACTCATGTCTCATATCTCTTCCAGGGTAATTAATTCGGCCCAATATATTTGGTGTATAGACTCGTTGATAAACAGTGACTCTCTAAACAGCGGCCGTTGTTAGGCAACTCCCGCAACGTGCGTGCAAATAGTAAAAGAACGATGTTTTCTATGTGGTCCGCGCCTCGTATATAACGGTGGAACCTCGCTTAACGAGCATAATTCGTTCCAGAATCTTACTCGTAATGCGAAACACTCGTTAAGCGAAACAATTATTCCCATATAAATTAATGTAAAATACGATAATGCGTTCCATGCCGAAAAAAATACTCAAAAAATTTTATGTATAACGTTTATTCAAAGAAAATTATATATACATTGTTAAGGAGCGTGAATCATCTTCATCTTTTCTTCTATGCGGAATGAACCAACCTGGAATGCGAATTCAATTTGCAGAAAACAAAAAAATCTAAATAATTAGTTTATTATTTATGATACATATCTAATTCTTTTTTACTAGAAAGCTGTCTAGAGACATTTGTTTTTGCCGACGCTTCAAAATTTGGTGAAAATGCGACACAGCATTATCATTAAATAAATTTGTAGCGCGCATAGCCACTGCCTTATTAGAGTGATGCTTCTCAATGTACGATGCAACAGTTTCCTTTGCTTTCAGCACTTCTCTTATTGCGCCAGAAGATTGTTGCTTTGCTGTTACCTCCTCCTCCTCCTCTGACAAACTCTCCTCCACAACTTCTTGCTGTGAAACACAATGCAACTCCAAATCGTGTAAACCGTTGATGTAGACCGACTGTATGTGCGTGCTAGATCAGCCACGCTCACACCTAGTTCTCGCTTTTCAATGATTTTACGTTTCATTTCTACGGTTATTTTTATTCTCTTATGGCTATCTTTTTGCAGCTTTTTCTTCGGGGACATTTTTGCAAGGGTTATCAAACTTTGCACAAAAGAAATCACAAATAATATGTCTGAACACAAGTCTGGAAAAATGTGTGATCACAAGCGACACTAAGATGCTAGCGGAACGAATGCTAAACACAGACTGATGTAGCAAGCGCACAATCCGGGACTTCCCCTCTCGTCACTCGTTATGCGAAACGTCGCTCGTTAAGCGAGTTGTTTTTTTTCCCCCCAATTTGTTTTGCTCGTTATGCAAATTACTCGTTATGAGAGGTGCTCGTTAAGCGAAGTTCCACTGTATATCTAAAAATATAGAGAGACTATTTTCTGCGCGGTCCGTACCGAGGAGTCATTTTGAAGACAGTTGGCGCTAGAGTTCAGTCGAGAGTTCAGGTGTGGAGTGTTAACCAGCGGGCAACGGCGTGACCACAGAAGCTGAAGAATCTCCGTTGTTAAGATTGGTTACAAGGAAGCGTCTGGTGTAAACATTGCAGAGGAATAGCCATTGTTGAGAGCTTTTACCGAGAACGACTTGTGAAAGCAGACTGAGAAGACATTATTATTATCACTATTATTATTGTTGAGACACGCGGTAGCGTGGTTGATTGAGGCACTATGCTACAAGCCGGCAGGTCGATGGTTCGATTCTAGATGAGATCATTGGATTTTTCAATTGACCTAATCCTTCCAGCCGTACTATGACCCTGGGATCGACTCAACCTCTAACAGAAATAAGTACCAGGAATCTTCCTGGGGGTAAAGGGCGAGCGAGTCGATTGTCGAGAAAATGTTTGTGCCTCGATGTCTCACAACGCTATGGGCCTCCACGGCATGTCACAGGGATACCTTTACTTTCTTAATTTTACTGCAGTGGAGGACACGCACTTTCCAAACGTGCTCTTCGAGAATATAAAATCATCTATGTTATTTGAGAGTTCATATTCTCAACGGGGTGACGGAATTTGATCTACGAGATTATACGGCATCATATACGAAAAACCCTTGGTCTTAACTGTCCTGTGGTAATGATTTAAAGCACATAGGTTATGTTAGGCCCTACGTAGCACTAAACAGGATAATAATTCGCGTGGGAAACTTTACGACGCTGACAGTAGCTAAACTATGTAGCGATGAATTGTAGGGTGATGAACGATGAATCGAAAGGATTAGGAAGGAAGCTGTAATGACCTAATACTAGTGCTACGGGTCGAGGAAAACAACGAAACTTTTTCAGTCAGGATACCCGGTGTTCCGGTCGAGATTCGAACCAATCTACAACCAGATACATGTCCACAGATTTATCTTCACATCAACCCGCTTAGTGAAATGATTTTGTAAGTTGGGGCTTAAAGGATTTGGAAAGAAGTTTCGGTATATATTTGAAATTACTACCGAAGAACCAAATTTGAGGTCTTCATGGTAGTCACAACGACTGTGACTCCTTGTAGTCTGATATAAATTTACGAATTTTTCAGCGGAATGTATTGCCTCCATCCTCGATATCGAATAGTAAGCCTAGCGTTCAGGCGAACTGTAAATAAACTTGGTACCAAACGACGCGGCGTCACATCGCAGAAGCCTGTGATCCTGACACAATAAAGCCTCCGCAGAACACTATTCTCTTACAGGTTTAGAGCTGTTAGTGTTAGTGATAGTGTTGTTCCACGTGCTGCAACGTATTGGTCACCTCATGACCACCAATCCGCAGTGTAAGATGATGCAATCTTGAACCCAAAGATACCCGCTGAGTATATTCATAGCCCAAGCTTACAGGACTCTGTGGCATATAAAACGTAAAACCTTGTTTCTCTTTGTCTAATCAATCACAGGATTTTTATTAAGACTATATTTATTAAGTCGTTTTTCTCCTGTTTGTATTGTGTACGGGCTAATATGAAATGTATGTTAAGAAGACTCAAACCTTTGCGCATGTCATTTCATAGTCCATGTTACATGAGGTGGATTAATATCCGTAGTAAGCATGGCTTATTTTACAATTTTATATCGCGTCTAGTGCCGAGGTCAAGAAAATGTGGATCTATACATCCACTCCCCCATACGCCTTCATGGAGTAGTGCTTAATAGAGCACAAGGAACAGGAATCAACACTAGATACATACAACTAAGCGAGTGGCACACCCAGTGGGTCACGAAAACAGCCGAACTATATAAGTTAGGAAGAAAATCATCCTACAACAACAGAATTCAGGGAAATTAATAATAACAACAACGATGTGACTTAATGAGTACTAATTATCCAAGTGCACAGTGCAGTGGACTTCATTAAAAGATGTGTTGCCTGAAGATGGCCCTGTGCGGCTGAAACATATAGCAAACACATCAAATGTAAATATATTTTAATGACATTTTAAACATTTAACGAAAATTTAGTGAATTAAGCTTGAATTAATATTGTTAAATTAATACTGTTGCATTAGAGACGGAACATAAAACTGTAACTTATATCTCAATGCAACAGGATGCTGAAATATGATATTATGCTGGATTAGTTAAGCACAAAGACAAATTTACCTTCTAATATCGCGTCAAGCGGTAGGATGATTGATAAATGATGAAATGGGGAGGATCTGTAAGGAATTGTTTGTGGACTAATAGATGTACTATCCTGGAAATTGTCTGGAGGGACTGAAGAAAACCACGAAAAATCTCTGTAAGGATAGGCGGTGTCTGGTACGGGATTTGAAGCGAGTAACTCTCGATATCAAGTACAGACCAGTCGCTATCCAGATAGATGCAAACTTGCACCAATTACGTGCAATTAATGATATAAACATTCATGGACTCTTCAGAAAACTAACACACGAAAGCAAAGTATTGAAACATGAAATCATTTGTTGACAGAACGTAAGCAAACTGACATACTGGCGCCATTACGACGTTAAACTAACGGATATCGTTAGAATTCGCTACTTACACACTAAAAAATTAACGTCATTGGGCAGATTCATTGTTGACAAGTTGGTGGTCGCTTTTGCCTACCCGAGGACTTCCTTGTCTTTTATGTAACGCATAAGTTCCATCACCGTGTTCATGAGAGAGAGCCATTGGGTCCTATTCCAAACCAGATGAATCCAATCCACGTACACATACCCTAATCCTTCAAATTCTTCTTCTATATATTTCTCTTTCCTAAAAGTGAATATTTCAAGTTCCCTTTCAGGTTTTGCGATTACAATATTTATGTTCATAATTTATCTTCCGTCCAATAAATACACGTTCACTTGACCATTCTAATAATATCTGTTAAAATACAAATTATGGAACTATAATTGGGCAGAATTTCCCATCTTCCTGTTACTTCCTTTCGTTAATGACCGAATGTTGTCCTATGAACACTTTCCGAAGTCAAAATTCAATAGATCACAGGGCTGCATATTTCACTGGATTTAACATTGGGATGACGGATAGTACTACCAGACATTAACAATTTAAGAACACCCACGAGAGCTGCTTGAATTCTGACAATGATATTTTACACATAGTTGGGGCCTGTATCAAGCTGACAGTTTTATACCTCTTCCAGATTTCTCAGAGGCTCGAATAAGGCACGACAGGGTGGATCAGAAATAAAGCTCTAGATTTTTATTCAGGAGGTTCTGGGTTCGAACGTCGACCATGACACTCACTATGGCCTTCTTAAGTCCCTCCTGTCTAATACCAGTATAAGCCACGACCGCGTATTTACAAATCCTTCCCAGTTCCCCACCTGTCGTGTTGCCAACAGGCTGTTTGTAGTTTCGACACTGGAAGCGTTTCCGAATAACCCACGAGAAGAAAATGAAGGTAGAAGGGTCATTGGAATATCCGACTGAGCTAACGGGAAAGTAACGACAGCATTCCTGACGAGTGATGAAGATATTGTGTATACATTCCTCGTGTAAAACTTGCGGTACATACCTTCAGGGGACATGTCATATAAATCTATTAGGAGGTCGATACATAGATTTGGAAAGTCTGGACCCGCCGGACGTTCGAATAAGCCGCCTGTTGTGAATTTTACTGTGATGTGACCTCAGTTTGACCTCTACTCTGGGGTAGCTATGCCAAGACTCAGTGGTGTTCCTTAGTCTATTCTCTTATGTTATTATCATAGCAGTTGCAGTACCACGCGGAAGAAAAAGAAAGCAAATACAGGCAATTGCCGGAAGACATCAAGCAAAAGAGACACCACAGTAGGAATTCGATGCGCTGTGAGATCCAAGCCACAATTAGTAGACAGTAATAAGGCCTTAAGACACTCGGATACAGTTAATAATGCAACAGACACCTTAACTAACTGTCAATAGAAGAGGAACCATTATGCTGTACTCTCTAATCACTTCTTTCGTTTGCTTTTGACGCCTTCATAACCCCTACAAAATTATCTTTCTCTCCGACTCTAATTTACATCAAGCACTGTACAGCTACTTTTTTTTTATTGGCANAATAATAATAATAATAATAATAATAAAGTGACGTAGGATGGTATGTGCAGGGCATGTAGCACGAATGGGGTTAGAGGAAAGCATGTAGGATTTTGGTGGGAAAAGGGAAGGAATGAGACCACTAAGACGGCCAAGACTTAGGTGAGTAGATAATAATAAAATGGATCTTAGATAAATAGGATGGGATGGTATGGACTGCATTCCTCTGATTCAGGATAGAGAGCTGTGAATGGCTCTTATGAACACGGTAATGAACCTTCTGGTTCCTTAAAATGTTGCGGAATCCTTGAGTAGTTGAGCAACTGGCTGCCTCTCAAGAAGCGCTCAGATCCATGTGGAGATAGTTATAACCAGGGCCCGGATTTTGATGACCTGAAAATATTTAAAAAATGACCTATAAAATGACCGAACAAATAAAAAAAATGACCTAAAATATGACCCAAAAAATGTAATATGCAGGGCCCGGATTTTGATGATCTGAAAATATTCAAAAAATGACCGAAAAAAATCCAGAAAAATGGCCTATAGGAGAAAAGAAAGAACACTTCTCTTCATGTTATTTACATTTCAGAAAACATATGAAGAAAAAATCCCTAAAATGGCCAAAAATGACAATAAATACCCTTAAAAGTCCAAAAATTTACCAAAAAATTACCTATAAAATTTACATTTCTGTAACCAGCAGCTCATATCCGAGATTTATATATTTAAGAGCATCGCATATGATACAAGGGAAAAAAGATGACTTGTCATCAAAATCCGGGACCTAGTTATAACAATCACATGGATCTGAGTCATTCTTCAGAAACAGCCGTTCGCTCAACAACTGAAGATATTCCTAGCATTTTGTGGAATCCAGTGATTCATTCGCGTGTGCACAGCAGCCCGCCACTTGTCCCTATCTTGAGCCAGCTAAGTCAAGTCGACACCGTCCCAATCTTGTCCCTCCATCTACATTTAGACCTTCCCAATGAAATCCTTACTTTCAGGATTTCCTACCCGAATATTTTAGTCGTTTATCGTGTTTCCCATTCGTGCTACATTCCGTATGTGGATGGAAATATGCATAAAAATGTTTGGTAGGAAAGCCTAAAGGAAAGAGATCATTAGGTAGATATAGACATAGTTGGAAGGATATTATTAAAATGAGTCTTAAAGAAGTAGGATGGAGAGGTTGTGGATCTGATTCATTTGCCTCAGGGTAGGAACTGGCGTTAGACTGCTGTGATGACGGTGCTGAACCTTCAGGTTCATAAAGTGATGGGAATTTCTCGAGTGGCTGACTAACTATTAGCTTCTCAAGAAGGACTCGACTCCACGGAGTAATTACTTACAATGTGATTGGCAGCAGACGAAGAAGAGCCGTCGGTCTGTATTTCCGACACTTCACGAGGAGAGTACTGATGTTAGGAAGGGAGACCTTCAGTAATTACTTATGTTCATACAGTAGAGTGCGGGAATTTGGGAACAGGTGCTTACGGGCCCAATTGAACCTGAGAAAGAGGACGATGGAACATAACGTTGGAGAAAATGTCCCAATGAGGAACTTTGTAACTTGTACCCTTCGCCAGATGTTGAAGATATTAACAAGGAAGATGAGATAATTCGCGCATCTAGTAAGAGCAAAGGAGAAAAGAACTGAAAAAAGCAGTCTTCTGGGATTTGGCACCGTGTATATGTGGTGTTAACCGACGTTTCGGAGGAACGTATCGCCTCCACCTTCAGGGTAGAAGAAAAATATAAGAAATCCGCAAGCGAAGAGACCGTGAGAACCGGTAAAAGCTTTTACGTTCCTCCGAAACGTCGGTTAACACCACATATACACGGTGCCAAATCCCAGAAGACTGCTTTCCTCATAGTCACCGCCGTGAAAGCCTCAAATCTTACACAGAGAAAAGAACTGCTCACGCAATTTCAGCTGGGAAACCCGGAAGGATTATATCGTTTGGAAACCTAAACGGGAGGATATTATTAAAATGGGTCTCTAAGATGTATGGTACACTTCTATTCTCTGAATTTTATTTAAAAGTTTGGAGTAAGGTACAGTGGTGGGCTGTTATTATTGCGGTAATGGACATTAGCGCTCCATAAGTCAGGTAATTTTTTGACCAGCTGAGTGACTATCAGCTTCTCAACAGTGATCCTGCTGTATTGTGTCGGATATACAGAGGATGATTTAACGGTACTTCCCACTGTACAGGAAGTGGATTAGCTCAGTCAATATAGTGACTAGACTAGGGCAAGATGAGGGACGAATCCGGGGTTCTATTCCCGGTAGAGACGAGAGATTTCTGATGTAAGTTCTGAGGTTCTCACACCGGTACTTACAAAGAGTACTTTCTGGGGTATAACGCCGTATAGTCCGTTGAAAGTCAATCGACGTTTCGGAAGGAACATATAGTCTCCATCTTCAGGGTCGAAGAATGAGCCTAGTAAGAAACCAGGGTGAAAGCAGGTGGCAAGTATAGCTTGCTTCGCTTATTCTTGGAGCATGAAAATGGAGGTGACATTGTCTCCAGAAACGTCGGTTCAATTTCAACGGACTACTTGGCGTTATATCCCAGAAAATAGCCCAGGCTTTTTCCTGCGGAGGGGGTTGGGGGTTCAAGCGAGTGGAACGTGAAACTTACTATTTACCTCAATCTAGCTAAGGTAGCTCAGTCGGTATAGCGACTGGCTATGGGCTGAACGACAGAGGGGTCGGAGTTAGAGTCCCTGTTCGGTCAAGAATTTTCTCTTCTCCAAGTCGTCCAGACCTGCTATGACGTCCACCCAGTCTCGTGTCCAATGGGTACCGGGGGTGAAGCTGACCACTCACCTCCAGCTAGTACCGAGGTCAAGAAAATATGGATCTATACAACCACTCCCCCATACACCCATATGCCGTAGTGCTTAATTAGTTAAGCACAGGGACGAATTTGCGTTTGACGTTTTACTGCTGAGGGTGAGAATGAGTGGCGCTGTACCTCACTCACCCATACGTCTGCATTGCTTAGTGCTTAACTAAACACAACTATATGTTTCACCTCGCGGTGCCCATTGCCGACGAAGGCAGTGCCGTTTGTCGCAGTGCAGACTCAACTGGGTATGCGCGTATGCAGCAGAAAGTGAGGGCGGTGATTGCGTGTGGATCCGGCGCTGGGGCAAGTGTCCGGACGACCCCACACCCTTGCAGATACGCCCTTGAGCGCTGCGCCTCACCTACAGCTGTGTCCACAGAGTCTGTCTTTTTGTAGCTGTACCATCTGACTCTCATGTGCTAAAACCTACAGGCCCCTGGGGCGCCACTTACCTGTCTGCAACAGCGACATATGTCGATTTTCTGCCATTTCTACGTGTAAGTTGTCCCTGTGCTTAGCTAATTAACCGCTAGGCCGCGAAGGTGTATGGGGGAGTGGAGGTATAGACACATTTTCTTGTCCTCGGCACTAGTTGGAGATGAGTGCAGCTTCACGCCCCGACCGCTTTACCCCCGAAGAAAGAGCCCCTGGCACCAATAGGATAGAAGATTGAGTGGAACCTAGAGCCGGTCTGGACGACGTGGAGAAGAGAAAAGTATTGACCCTACTCTGGACGACGTGGAGAAGAGAAAAGTATTGACCCTACCAGGACTCGAACTCCGATCCATCGGTCGTCCAGCCAGTAGTCAGTGGCCATACCGACTGCGCTATTCTGGCTCCCCATTTGCACGGGTAGCTTTAGATATTTTTCGTGACGCCATCGTCAAGGCATCAGCAGTTCGGCTTCGGATTCGGAAGCTGTCGGGTTCAAACCTCGACCAAGAATCCAGATATATTTTCTGGGGTTTTTTAGTGGTTTTCCTCACGAGATCAGTGATTAATGGAACGGATGTGGAAGGAAGAGTTCGTGGCGTAATTCTAGTCATTATCACACCGTTCGTCTGGGAGGGGCGTAAAAGCTATGAAAATCCTATCAGGATCTCTAGGGATACACGGCTATGTAGTCAGTTAAAATATAATCGACGTTTCGGAGGTATATATCTCTTCTGACACCTCCTTACACGCTGGTTTCTTGTTCGGCTCATTCTTTTACCCGGAAGATGGAGGTGATATTTTCTTCCGAAAAATTGTTTGCCTTTTAACGGATTACGCGGTATTGTAACCGAGAAGACCATACGGTTCATAACCACCGGTGTGAGCACCTCAAATCCTACATATTTTTATTGTAGTTGTTTCTGTTATTGTAGTACATATTTATCCGAGGTTGATAGTTGTAGGCTTCTCACTTGCTGCTGAGCACTCAGCTGATAGAATTGAATTAAATTGAATTTCTGATCATTCAACAGGGACCGCTCTCTCCTGAGCAGTCTTTTCAACTTGTTATTAATTACAAATCTGTTATAAAGTAAAGCTATCCCTTTAACAGGCCGTGGAGGCCCATAGGGTTGTGAGACGTCAAGGCTCCCACATTTCCTAGACAATCGGCTCACAGATGGCGGTGAGGTTGTCAGCCTTACGCGCCGTCCAGCCAACGTTTAACCTCAGGAATATTCCTGGGACTAATTTCTGTTAGAGGCTGAGTCGACCCCAGCGCCATAGTGCGGCTGGAAGAATTAGGTTAATTGAGAAATGCAATAACCTCTTCGGGAATCGAACCCACGACCATCCGGCTTTTAGCATAGTGCCTCAACTAACTACGCTGCCGCGTGCCCCACAAACTTCTTATTCTTCTTCTTTCTTCATAAAGTGATTAACTTCACAGTTCTTTCTGCTTATTTGTTTTATGTGACGTCATAGGTGGAAGTACTCTTTGTATAATGAGGATACTTGGACGTAGGTATAAGTGTCTTGAGTTCGCGTCCAGCTGAGAGTTTTGGTACTAGTTGATTTGACCCATCGATTTCTGGAAATGCAGTGTTAGTTAATTGACATGGGGGCCAGCGAATGCCTTATGTCCATCTTGCAGGTTTGATGCTGAAGTCAGGCGAGTTTCGAAAGCTGTGCTGAGAATTTCTAAGGCGAACATGAGACATACCTGAACGGGTGTATGGGTGCCGATAGGGGTCACACTGGCCGGCTTCTTTCACCTCTGCCATAACAGTCTGTTAGCCATAAGATTTAACTGTTACTGTCTTCTTGTCAGGCAGCCATCTGTAGCCTGATAGGGACACTAAAAATACAATTCTCTTTCCAGAACAGAATAATAAACATTTTGTAAATTTCTTTCTTTCTGCATACAGGGTGTTTCACGACTTTAGGGCATAACTGCAGGCGGTGATTTCCTACGTCTTTGTGATCAAAAAAGTTCATACAGACATGTGTCCAATTTTGGACGGTTACGGAGTTATGACCGTTTTAAACTCAGAATAAATGGTAAAGATTTCTGACAATAAATGGAACAAAATAATAAACCAGCATAATACATGATACATTTAAAGTATGAATGTAAAGTTAACTTCGTGAAATTACCTTTAATTTGAATTTATTGGTGCTTAAAGCTGATTTTCGAAAATGTTGCGGTTGTGAACCGCGCGGGTAGCACGTAGCAGTTTCAGCTGGCTGTTTCTTATGTGGTCAGCGGCGTCCAGAATGCGACCGAGCAAAGCATCTCGCGTTGCCACCTTCACATTGTAAACCAGTTCTTTCTTCCATCCCCACACACAATAATCCAGTGGGCTTAAGTCTGGAGACCTGGCTGGCACTTCTTCGCGTACTCGTACGTGGACTGCGGTGTACCATACGAACAATGCCTTCTTCATTGACGCCTTCATTAACACCACGCTCGGCTGTAATACGAACGCCGGGAAGTCTACCGGTATCTCGCAATGCCTGGTAAACTCCAGTAAACACTCTCCGGTTCGGTACTACGATTCGGAAACCGTTGCTGATATTCAGCTACGGCAAGAACTGAGTTACCGTCACAAACCCCGTACACATAAATCATATCTGCATACTCCTCAAATGAAAATGTAAATGGCATCGTGAACGTAACAGACGCACCGAGATGAGAACTGTTCTGAACATCAGTAGCCTCCACACTAGCCGTGGCCGGACATACCAACCCACCACGCCTTAGGTACCTCTAAAGTGTTGAGATAACGAGAACGATCTGCCTGTAGCTGGCTAAAAATAGCGACCCGCCAGATGATAGACGCGTTTCACACGAGGGCGTGTACGGGAATGAAAAAACGGCCATAACTCCGTAACCGTCCAAAATCGGACACTTGTTTATATGAACTTTTTTGATCACAAAGACCTAGGAAATCACCGCCTGCAGTTATGCCCTAAAGTCGTGAAACACTCTGTATATGTAAAGGTAAAACGGAAAGTTATACCACTGCCAAGTTACCCACAACGTCATAAAGATGTGTGGGGGGAGTGGAGGAATAGCTCCAGCATTCTTAACGTCTGCTTTTTTTAGATGGAAGCTTGTGGCCATCTTCACGCTCCTGCCTCCTTATCTTTGCGGGAACATCCCCCAGTCCCTTTTTCATAGGAGAATGGTTGGGTCTCAGAGTCGGTATGGGATATATGGATACAAAAATATTTCTTGTCCCTTCCGGGTATGGAACTTCCATTTTCCGGTCATCCATACCCTACTCTAGTCGCTAGTGCGTCTTGTCTGGTTTTTGGTTTCAGATTGAGGAGGAAATTAAACGCCGTCCTAAAGGGATGAAGTAGATTCATGTGATTCATCCCTCTAGTGATTGGAGTTGCTTAGGATAGTGCCCATTGGTGGGCCTTGTGGAAGTCCACTTCCTGACGCTTTACCTCTTCACTTCCCAGCGTTTTTCCTTCTCTTTAATGTACGTTTACCTGAAGGATGAACGGGCACTGCGTGGGAACTCTGTGGAGGGAATTTTGTATTCCCCCACCCCTTCAAGTGTATTGTCTCATAGTACTTTCACTCAACTTCTCCCACCCCCGCCCTGTGGACACGGCAATGAAGCTCTTATGGCGGGAAATGTGAAGATCATTGTTTCCTCGTGCGTGACTCCGTGAAGTCATGTAGATTTTACCAAAATATTCGTAGGAATTTCCTGTTTTCATGTTCAATGTAGGAAACTGACTTGCACTTAAAGGAGGACCCACTTTGGAGGCATAGGTGCACATCAGATTAAATGTGGACATGGTTCTGAGCTACAATATGGGGTGTGGATTGGACTTAGATGGCTCTGTGCGCTCTTCTGAAAACGGTAATGGATCTTGTGGTTCTACAAAGGACAAAGAATTTATCGACCTTTTGCGAAACTATCAGTTGCTATTCTATTCTAGTATGGCCCTACAGCTCTTTGTTTGGCCATGGTCGCTTTTTCAATTTATTAATCTTATACACAGACGGTAGTACACCTTAGACGGGGGATCAGCCCGTCGCAAGACCGCTACCTAACACAAACACAGAATAAACGCACACAGACATTCATTCCTCGAGTGGGATTCAAACCCGCGATCCCAGCGTTGGAGAGAGCGAAGACAGTTCATGCCTTACACCGCGCGGCTACTGTGACCGGCGAAACTATGAGGTACTGAAGAAAAGTCTGTGGTTCATTGGGTTCCTGAATTAAATTTAACAAGCAGTTAATATCATTCTCTTTCTAGCTTTTGTCCGGTTACTTCTCGATCCTGTGAAATCCGTTATGCATCCCTGGGGGTGTGTGGGAAGAATCTCTGTTCCTAAATGACTTATAGAAACCACACTAAGAACTGACGTTGCCCCCTACCACGAGACTGCGTTGGAAGCCTGAACTAAACATGTACCTACAACAAACAAAACAATATTCGAATCATATTGTTATGAAAATTACTTAATATGGCGATTAGCCAAGTAAATATTTATGTATTGTAAGTACAGCCGGTGACAATGCTAGCCTTTGTTTGCAGTTTGAACTTGCTGGCCTTTGGCCCGTAAGAGTATCAATAACCCACGTGCATATATCAAACGGACTCAGGCGTTTAATTTTTACAGCAGTAAAATAAGGCTCCCCAAGTGGGCCTCATAATTCTCCTATGAGTTACAACGTTACTATTCGGCAATTCATTTTCTGAACGGCCACCACATGCTATTTGCCAGAACTCTCTACTGGATAACATACAATTAAGACGTACTTTGCATTAACAGCGTAAGTTAAGTCGCTATGTTACCTTGCAGGATTCGAGGTTCTCACAACTGTGTTTAAGAAGAGTTCTAGCTTCTGGGATATAACGCCATGTAGTCTGTTGAAAGTCAAGCGACGTTTCGGAGAAACATAACATAGCATGAGAAAGTAGTGTGACCGTGAATGAAACTATTCTGTGGATTTTTTGCTAATTTATACAATTTCAGCCCCCACCCCTCTCCAATTACGAAAGAGTGCGTTGTTTTTTTTTTTTTTTTTTTTTGTGGGAAGGTTGAGAGAGTGTCTGTCAGTCTGTGTGCCTCGCTAGCGCCTGTACAACTGGAAGGATTAGATTCGTATTTGGTATTTTAATAGGCTGTGGCAGAGGAAATAACATTGGAACGGACTTTTGTGTGAATAATTCGGTTCTTCTTTGGTACTAATCGTTCAGTAAGTGCTCTCATCTGTTATCTGGAGCCACTCTGGACGACCGAGGAGCTGGCATTCGATTCCTAACTGGGCAAGAGATTTTTTTACGTCTAGACCATCACAGTGGCCGCGTAGTCTAAGGCATGAAACGCCTTCGCCCGCTCAAAAATTGGGGTCGTGGGTTCGAATATCACTCGAGGCATGAATGTATGTGTGCGTTTATTCTGTGTGTAGGTACAGGCCTTGCGACGGGCTGATCCCCCGTCAGAGGAGTCCTGCCGACTGTGTACAGGATTAAGAAACAGAAAAAACGACCGAGTTTCCAAGGACTGTAAAGCCACAGAGAGAGACAGACTGAGGCCACACAGCCTCTTGTCCCATGGATAACGGTGGCTGTTTCCCCGGGGGCAAAGCGGCTGTGCCAAGGCTAGGAATGGCGGGGCTGTACCTCCACTTCCCGATACGTGTTCATGACATTGAGCTTAATTAATTAAGCCCAAGGATAACTTCACATTTATCATCCTGAACTGATGGAACGGACACGACTTGACGTCTAGACACTCGGTTTCACCTCTGAAATAGGCTTATATTGGAAGATAATGTTATAATGAGCTGGGATAGCTCAGTCGGTATAGCTACTGGCTACGAGGTGGACGACCGAGGGGTCGGAGTTCAAGTCCCGGTAGGGCCAAGAATTTTCTGTTCTCCGCGTCGTCCAGACCGGCTCTGACGTCCACCCAGTCTCCTATCCAATGGGTACCGGGGACGCTTTCCCCGGGGGTAAAGCGGCAGGGGCGTAAAGCTGACCACTCACCTCAAACTAGTGCCGAGATCAAGAAAATGTGGATTTATATATCCACTTCCCCATACGCCTTCATGGCGTAGTGCTTAATTATTTACGCAAAGGGGCAACTTTACCATTTTCACCTTTATATATTCCAAACATACGAAACGGTTTGAACTATCTAATCTCGGATGCACGGCCAGATTGTACCGTGACACTGAGCCCGAGAAGCCACTAAGTTTGCCTGTTCGTAGGTGGAAGGATGATATTAAAATGGATCGTAGAATCGAAGATTCTGGGATAGATTCACCTGGCTCAGGATAAGGACTTGGTGACGGGCTATATTGAACACGTCAATGAATCATCTGGTTGTATAAAATGTTGGGAAATTGTTGTGTAGCTGAGAAGAAGTTCCATGTGGGGGCACACGGTAGGTTAGTTGGTTGAGGCACTATGCTACAAGCCGGAATGTTGCAGGTTCAAGTCCCGATGAGGTCATTGGATTTAACCGCACTAGGCCCTGGGGTTTAGTTAGTTAGTTATTGGAGAGGGTGTGTTTCCCCATGCACTGAGACCTGTATTGGTCCATTGTGCTTCCCTCTATGATATTCTACCAGTCTCTATATCCTACCGGTACTGGTGCTTACCATCAGTCCCGCCCAGCCAGCGAGACCGGCTCTACTAGCTGAGAGGTATTTATAATGCTTTCCCCATCTACCAGAGGCATTAGAGACTGCTGTTGGGCGGGAAACGTCCGTAATTTGGCTCAGTGACCTCCTTTGGGGATATGAGGTTCTTTTACGTGCCGTAAAGCTACGACACGGGACCCACAGCTTAAAGTCCCTCCCGGAGGACTTGTTCCCTGAATTTTTCCGCCCTTAAAAATTCGACGACCTCCGCCGGATATTTGAACCCGCGTGCTACGAGTCATGAGGTGGGAACGTTACCTCTAGACTACGGAGGCAGCTAGGCCCTGGGATTTACTCATCTTCTAACAGAAATGAGTACCAGGAATTAATTAAATAATTTTCCTGGGGAGTAAAGCCGATTGTCTAGATAGTGTGGGACCCTCAACGTGTGACAACCCTATGGGCCGTCACGGCCTGGTACAAGGATACCTTTACTTTACTTTACTTTCAGTTCCATAAAGTTAGTTACTCTGCTACCTCGATGATGTAGGCAGTAAGTTCCTCCGAAATGTTTATAACTACCGGACTGCACTGCGTTACATGCCAGAAGACAGTATTCTGCTAAAGGTGAAAATATCTTCCATATTTTAAGCATCTCTTCTTTTTGTTCGCGTCCGGTTTCGAGAGGACTGCCATAAAGACTTCTTTCAGTCCAGGTTTCAGAAGAAACCGATGCTGCAACGCAAGAGCGAAAAGAGGACAAATAGAACCAAATGTTTGGAGTTGCCGATTTAAATTCATGTAGAAGCCATAAGGTCACGTCTACAAATGTCCATTCGCTATGCTGCTCGATGGCCAAGCCTATTTGGTTGTTTTCCATAGAGAGAGGATGACGTCATTTAAACTTTATGAGCGGGAAAGTACACTCAAATGATACTTCCCCCCCTCCCTCCATGGTGTTGTTGCCCTCTTGTTACTGGTGGACCTAGGCCACACATTCTTTTCCTTTTACGAAGATCCCCGATAATGATGAGTACTCTCTTCTAAAATGTGACGCCGTATAGTTAGGTAGTAGCTCACTGACGTTCTGGAAGAATGTACACAGTAATGTGAATGCTTCTTGCTCAACAGAGGCTTGGCGTACTGTCACGTAGTATGTGTGACTATAGACGGGGTTTTAGATAATTGGATTTATTGACCACTTAGAAAATCTTGACTACAAATTGCTATAACACTTTCGCTGATTTCCACACTTCACAAATTACTCTAAGTATTTTCCAGCCTGCAGTGTCTTTACTAGACGTTTCGTGGTAGCGGCTTCTAATAATGGCTATTTCTCTGCTTCCGGACTCGAGTCTTCTATGAACGGCAGCTCCCTCCCAACTGAATTTTTCTTGCTTCAGACTACCGTACAGAAGTGACTTGGTTGTTCCAATTGTCTTCCTTATAACCCTCGACATGGACAGAGTAGAAAAGACCATATCCAACGGTACCTCCATTATTTCGCACTTATTCGTTGACTCGAGAACTTGTTTAGTTGGCCGTTGCCTAGAAACAAATGTTGTTTCGGAGCCATTCGCTAGCAACAACTGTTTCTCTTGTTCCACAGTCTTTACTTTCATTAAATAAGCCACAGTATTTTAGACCTTGAAGATGGAAGTAGTACAAGCCTTCGAAACTCTGGTGAACTTCTATTTGATTATACGTCATATCCAAAATATCAGTGGGGCCCTTTCTTTAGAGTCACTGCTGAGGGACGTTCATATACATCTTTTCATTAGCTGACGAAAAATTCATTATATGTCTTCATATATTAAATTTGTATGTGGCACCGTCAGGTTCAGCTGTGTAAAAGGTCAACTGTTTGGCGGTTCAAGGTCATTTCATCACCTGCCGCTACTGACCTATACGGCTGTCTTTCTCCGCCTCCTCAGCTTACTTACCTCTTAACAAATTCAGCCACACAAAACCAGGACGATACGCATTCGTTTCTTTTTTATTTTTATTTTCGGTAATTATCGAAAGAGTGATGACCTTGACAGGTCAGAAAATTTTCCCGACTTTATGTTTCCGGGCCATAATTCCCATAGATAATTTGTATTCCTGTTGTAGCTAGTGGGACCAAATCTGTTGTCTAGTGGTCAGAGTTCCTGCCTACAGATCCAGAAGTCCTGGGTTCGATTACCGGCGCTGCAAGATTTTCTGAGAAGTAGTGGGACTTAAACGGGGTCCGCTCAGCCTCGTGAGGATAACTGAGGAGCTATTTCAAGGAAATAGCGGCTCCGGTCTAGAAAACCGAAATTAATGGCCGTAGGGATGTGTTGCTCTGACGACGCGACACCCTTCTATCCTCTAAAGTTGACACTAACTTCGCCGACAAGCGGCGGTCGCTCGGTCGGTATAGTTCTCTTGCAGACTCAAGCCATGGATTTTGTTTTGTTTTTTTAGTTTGTAGCTAGTGGTTCTGACATTAAGGGAGGGACGTAGACTGAGGGTGTTTGAGAACAGGGTGTTGAGGAAAATATTTGGACCGAAGGGATATGAAGTGACAGGAGGTTAGATAAAACTGCACAATGAGGAGCTTCATAACTTGTACTCTTCTCCAAGTATAATTAGAATGATAAAGTCAAGGAGGATGAGTTGGGCAGGGCATGTAGCACGTATGGGGGAGACGAGGAATGCGTATAGGATATTGGTGGGAAAGCCAGAATGAAAGAGACCACTGGGAAGACCAAGGAGTAGGTGGGTGGACAATATTAAAATAGATCTTAGAGAGATATGATGGGATGGTATTGACTGGATTGATGTGGCTCAGGATAGGGACTTGTGGAGGGCTCTTGTGAACACGGTAATGAACCTTCGGGTTCCATAAAATGCTGTGAAATTCTTGAGTAGCTGCAGAATTGGCAGCTCCTCCAAAAGGAATCAGCTCCATGAGTAAGTAAGAAAGCTAGAGGTACGCGCCCCTCCCACGAAGCCCCCCCCCCTTCATATGAACTTCCTAACGACATTTGGTGAAGAGTCCAAGCAGTGAAGCTCCTCCTAAAGGAGTTAACCAGCTTTTGGTTCCGTCCTTCTACTGTGTACATTAACTTGCAAAGGAGAATGTGTCTGTATAATGGACACAATTCGAGGGGCCAGCCTGATGTTTAAATAACATTTAAAATTCCAGATCCTACCTCACAGAAGACACACTGCGCCTTCAGGCTGTGCCCTTAAACCTTGCCTATGGATAACGTTCTAGGTTTTTATTCTAAGGATGCTCGGTTCCAATCTCTGCCGAGACATCAGCTACCAGTACTGGGATATTTCTAGGCTTTCGTTAATCCGTCCTGGTAAATGTCGGTTTTGTACCTCGACTAGGTGATTAGGTCCAGACTTTTTCATCCCACCCAAAAGTTAAGCTGGGAGCCTGGAAAGCTCAGTCGGTATAGCGGTTGGCTACGGGCTGGACGACCGAGGTGTCAGATTTTGTGCCCCGGCAGGGTCAAGAATTTTCTCTTCTCCATATCGTCCAGACGAGTTCTGGGGCTCAACCAGCCCCCTACTCAATGTGTTTAGGGGGCTCCTTCCATGGGGGTAAAGCGGCAGGGTCGTGAAGCTGACCACTCACCTCCAACTAGTGCCGAGGTCAAGAAAATGTGGGTCTATAGTACATCCACTCCCCCATAAGCCTTCGTGGCGTAGTGCTTAATTAGTTAAGCACAAAGACAAATTTACCTTACCAAAGATAAAGCTTTCCCTGTAACAGGCTGTGGAGACCCATAGGTTTTTGAACCTTCGAGGCTCCCACATTTTATAGAAAATCGACTCAAATATGGCGGTGAGATTGTGAGTGTTACGCGCCGCCGCCCTTTACCCCCAGGAAGATTCCTGGTACTCATTTCTGTTAGAGGCTGATTCAACCCAAGGGCCATTTTTTTAAATTTATTGCCAGTGATGTGGGACTAAGTCCCTTGTACTGCGGCCACTTCTGGCCTATTGTACCAGCCACAGATGATAGGTGACGGTGATTGTGGAGCAATTGGTGGAATGAAGATTTGCAGGGTAAACCGAAGTACTTGGAGAAAACCTGCCCCAGCGCTACTTTGTCCACCGCAAATCCCACTTGACCAGACACGGGATCGAATCCGGGCCGCGGCGGTGAGCAGCCTGCGACTAACCGCTTGAGCTATGGCGCGAACTCCAGGGTCATAGTGCGGCTGGAAGGATTAGGTCAATCGAAAAATCCAGTTACCTCATCGGGAATCGAAACCGCAACCTTCCA
>NW_019731262.1:2498133-2506877 GCF_002891405.2 Cryptotermes secundus | reverse complement strand
TGGCGATATGTAGCCCAGATTGTGACACGCCGTTAAATAAGCGTCACGTAAAGAACATGTCATGATTTTTAGTGTGTGACTATAGACGGGGCGAATAGATTCATTGGCCACTTACATGTCGTAAGTGCAAATAACTGTAATATTATCACTGATTTTACACTTTACAAATCACTACACCTAAAGTCACGCAGTAGCGTAGTTGGTTCAGGGGCTATGCTACAAGCCGGAAGGTCGCGGGTTCAAGTCCCGATGAGGTCACCGGATTTTTTCCTTTGATTAATTCTTCCAGCAGCACTAGGACCCTAGGGTTGATTCAGCCTAACAGAAATGAGTACCAGGAATTAATTAAAAAATTTTCCTGGAGAGTAAAGCGCGGCCGGTGAGTAAGGCTAACAACCTTACCACCATCTTTGAGTCGATTGTCTAGATAATGTGGGAACCTCAACGTCTCACAACCTATGGGCCTTCACGACCTGGTACAGGGATAGCTTTACTTTTACTTTTTTTACGCCCAAAGTCTTCTCCAGCCCGCAGTGTTTTTACTAGTCGTTGCTTGGTAACAGCTTCAACAATGGACATTCTTCAGCTTCCGTATACACGTCGTTCCTGTCCGACGAATACCCCACAACAGAACTGTCAACTGAACTATAGCGGCATCTCTTCTCAGCCTCCCTTGCAGAATTCAATTCAATTAACTAGGTCGCCCTAATTTTCTTCCTTACAACCCCTCGGCACGGAACGAGTATAGAACACCGTTTTCAACAGTAACCCTATTGTTGCGTGCGTACTCGCTGCCGCTGGGACGTGTTTACCAATCTGTTGCCCAGAAACGGCCGTTGTTTATTCACCTGTCTCACAGCCATTGCATAGCAACGGCTGTACACGCTACAGTATTATTCTTAATGTTTTTTCTTTAGGAAATTTTTCTTAAACACAAATGCTCCCTCCGTTGCATTTGTCCTGTTTTTCTTAAAGTAAACTCTACTTAAATAATGAAAATAATATAAACTTAAATTCCCGGTAAACACCTCTTAAAAACACTGTTCATTTTAAAAGAAACTTCTCCCTGAAGATATATGTTTCATTTAGTTATCGGTCAAGGCGATGAAATCTGCAACAAGAATGCCTACAAAAAAGTTAGACGTAAAAGAAGGAAAGGGCTCCCTTAGCAGACTTGTTTGTAGATGGTAGTATATGTACGAGTATAATATTAAAATAGATATTAAAGAAGTAACGTAAGATATGAACAGGGTTCAACTGTCTCAGGATGATGGCCCCGTGTGAACATGGTAACGAAACTTCGGGTTCCGTGAAGGACAATAAATTTCGTTTTCCTCTGAGCGAGCTGCAGGATTTGAAGAAGGTTAACGGCCCATTGAGCGAGTGGCCTACTACAACAGCATAGAGAGAGCCGGGTAGCTCAGTCAGTATCGTGACTAGAGTACAAACTGGACAAGTGGAGAATCTGCTTCTATTTCCGGAAGAAGAAAGCTAATCCACTCTCTTTCCCGCAGCGACCAGATTGGCTCTGGGGTCCACCCAACTTTCTTTACATTGGATATTAACGGCACTTTTCCCGGGTGCTAAGACGGCAGAGACATGAAAGTAAGCAGTCGCCTAGGTCAAGAACCCGTGGAGACAGACCTTCATGGTAGTTAAGTAAACATAATGGTTTTAGAGTGCCCTAGAATTTTGAAAACACCGGTTCTTATCTGGTCACCGAAGTTAAGCAACATTTGGCGTGGTCAGTACTACGATGCGTGACCGCTTGGGAGCACTATATGTCTATTGCACCAGTCGGTATAGCTACGGACTGCACGGCCGAATGCTCAGAGTTCGAGCACAGGTAGAACTGAGATTTCTCTCCTATCCATAACGTCCAGATCCTGCTCTGGGGCCCAGCATGCCTCCAATACAGTGGGCACCGTGGGATCTTTCCCTGGGTATAAAGCGGCCAGGACGTGAAGCTGACCACTCACCTCCGAATACGTGGATCTCTACATCCATTCCCCCATACGTCTTCATGGCAAAAGTGAAGGTAAAGCTATCCCTGTAACAGGCCGTCGAGGCCCATAGGATTTTGAGACGTCGAGGTTCCCACATTTTCTTGATAATCGGCTCACAAATGGCGGTGAGGTCAGCCTTACGCGCCAGCTGCCCTCTATCCCCAGGATTCCTGTTACTCATTTCTGTTAGAGGCAGAGTCGACCCCAGAGCCATAGTGCGGCTGAAAGTATTAGGCCAATTGAAATATCCAATTACTTCATCGGAAATCGAACCCGCCTGTAGCGTAGTGTCTCAACCAATTATGATACCGCGTGCCCTTACGTCTTCATGGCTGCCTTTATAGTAGATCTTTACTTCTCAACTTGGGAGAAGAGATGCTACTGTCGTGTCGCGAAGTTTCTGTTTTAAGCACGCGGCAGTGTAATGCTTCCTGAAGAGTCCCATGTTAGCGGACAATGGAACGAAGATAAAGGCATCATGAACACGTGTTTTTTTTTTTTCTGCCATGCCCTGTATAAATCGCTTTTTCCCTGTCTCCTGTGCGGTAGCAGAGATTGCAGATAGCGCTATGCTGTAAGCTTAATCAGCAAATGGGCGCAGGGGTGGGGGGGGGACAACTTGTGACGAGGCGGCTTTATGCATGAACAGTGCTTTTGTTTGGCTATACCAGCGGAAGGGCATCAGAGACGTCCCGGAAAAATACTTGCATTGAAATGATCACTGACGTTTTGATGATGATGATGATGATGATGATGATGATAATAATAGTAATAATAATAATAATAAGTCCGTATACGGACGGCCTGGGCAGCCGCGTTTCAATTCCTGGTTTGGGTAAGGTATTTCTCTTGTCCGTAGCGTCCAGACAGTCCTTGAGTCCACCCAGCCTCTTAAGTAATGGGTATCCGTGGGCGATTTCCACTTGGGGTAAAGCGGCAGGGGCGTGAAGCTGACCACTCACCTCCATCTAGTACCGAGGTCAAGAATGGCAGAGCTACACCACTCCCCCATGTGTGTCATGGCGTAGTGTTTAATTAAACACTTAAACACACTGAAAAATATACGTTTTTACCTTTTAGTAAAAAAGAGCAGGGATGGCTCAGTCGGTATAGTGACTGGCTACGGGCTGGACGACCGAGGGGTAGGAGTTTGAGTCCCGGTAGGGTCAAGATTTTTATTTTTTCCACGACGTCCAGACCGGGTTAGGGCCCATCCAGTCTCCTATCCAATGGGTACCGGGGGATCTTTCCCTGGGGTAAAGCGGCCGAGAATGAAGGTGACCANTAATAATAATAATAATAATAATAATAATAGCAATTCTATTAAATTTATATTTCATTTTACATGCTGACACCGTAGGGCAAATATATGCAAAGGTAAAAGGTAAAGTTGTCCCTGATAAAAAAGGTAAAGTTTTCTATCACATGAAGCTATGTTGGAGAGTGAATGTATAGATCCATGTTTTCTTCACCTCGGTACTGGTTGGAAGTGATTGGCCAGTTTCTCGCCCCGGCCGCTTTACCCGCAGGAATAGAGCTCTGGTACCCATTGTATAGGAGACTGGTTTGGCACCAGAGCCGGTCTGGGCGCTGTGGAGAAAATTCTTCATCCTACCGGGACTCGAAACCCAACCCCTCGGCCATCCTGCCCTTTGCCAGTCCCTGCCCCGAATTCGCTCTCCCGGCTCTAGTGTGTGCCTGTATATATAAACCTACCTACCACTCGGCACTATAGCCCTGGGTGAGCTCTGGTCTCCTCTACAACCAGTATCCACAACCTATGCGTTCTGTCATAGGAATGGACCCTCGCATGATGACCAGAGGCTGGCTGTTAGGTTTCTGAACAAAATTCTTTTTACAGGATGAGGTTTTTAATCTCATGCCCAACCCCCAACCTGGAGGACCAGGGTATCTCTCTTAGTTTGGACTCTACCCTTTGACCTTTCCGGTATGGGTGACCCTACTGGTAGTTAAACTACCATCGGCATAGCTCTCCAGGTCACAGAGTCACACAAGCCCCACCACCACGACAAGGTTGAGACACCTTTGGGGGGTTATATAATAATAATAATAATATATTAATGCTTAAGGGCCTGGAGCTATAACTCCCCTCCCCTTATGTCTTCATGGCGCGGTACTTAATAAATTAAGAATAGTGACTAATATTGATGATCTAAGCAAAGAACAAAATGGCTAATGCTGTAAGACTTCTGACTTACATTTCGAAGTTACCGGGTTCGAATCTCTGCCAATGAACAGAATTTTCTAAGATATTTCTTAATATTCCTCAGTATCCAAAACTCGTGCTGGGATAGTACATTGAAATGCTCCACGACCGCTCCCGCTTCATTTCCATTTTGTCCCTCGTGCCTTGCAGCAGTGCATGGTCTCGCTGCTGACAGACTTTACAACAAACCACAAGCAAAATATATTGACGTCCTGCAGAAGTACCGCTTTATTGTGGAGTCACCCGGAGAGCTATGGTGGCGGTAGGGTAAGCTCCTGGTAGTCACCCATGCACGACATGTCAAAAAGTAGGAGCCAGACGAAATGTAGTCCCTGGTCATTCAGGTTGGGGGGTTGCGCGTGCGACTAACACCTACTGTTACAGAATCTCCAGAGCCTATGGAGGAGCCCAAGACCGACACAAAGTTGTAGTGCCAGTAAAGGGGAAGAATAAGGAAATATATTTAAGGATTATATAAAATGGATCTTAAGACTGTAATATGTGGGGGTTGGAGGTGAGTGAAATTGAATTAGAATTGTGTTCACTGGCGGGCTTTAGTAATGTGACATGTGGGCCGTTTCTAAGAAACCAATGGGCAAACACGTTGCTACGGAGAGATTGATTCCTGGAAACCAACTAATTTTCAAACACGGTTTCCATTGATACGGACACTGAAAATTGTAAATACTGAGAGACCCAGGCACGGTTTCCGAGGAAACGCATTCACGAAGAGCCCAATGGGGCCCTAGGAGGAGGTGATCTCTATACTGGTCTCTGGAAGTTATTAAAGGTAAGGCGCGTAAGCGTCAGCATCGGGGTCAGGACTCAGTGATCTGAAGGCTCCCAGGTCCGTCAGACGGTAAAATATGGTCATGAGTCCCGTGGTACTCGGAACCAAGAAAAATTTGTGCTGCAATTTAGCAGTCAACAGTCAGTCAGTATTGGAGGGGATGAGGCGGGGTCAAATACCTCCACCGTAGCCCTGCGAGTTGTAGGAGGCGAGGAAAATGGAAGTCTCGAATCTGGGACAGTAAAATATGGCCATTAGTCCCACGGGACTCGGACTCGAAAATGACTGCGCTGGCAAGGACTAGCAGCAATTGTAAACGACAGACCCGTCTTCTCGTCAGAGAGAGCGCCCCACATCAACAAACTCGCCACTGTCTGACAGGAATAAAAATCTGGTCTAAGTCCCAGATGGGTGCTTTATTCCAAGAGAGACTCAGTATATGAGGGTCCAGGATTCAGCTGTGAAGTGTTAACCAGTAAGATTCGTTACCAAGCAACGACTAATAAGCAGACGCTGAAGACTTTATTTTGTGTGTTGTAGTTACTGTAATTTTTAGAATGTGTGAACCAGTTAGAGTGTTACAGTCATTTGTAGTTATGACTTGTGAGTGTCCAATAAAACCGATCATCATATCCAGAACCCATTATTACTAGTCACGTCAACCTTGTACATGTGACAGTAATAATGACATTTATTTTCCGGGTTCCGTTACTTGCTTCGGTGTTAAAATCACTGGTAACGGAGAATAACATTTATTTTATAAATTTAAAAATACTCTGGGCGGACTGTACCTTATAATCTCGTGAATATGATGCTAGTTTACTGAAACGAGTGTAGATGCTATTTTGCAAGCTCTGGGATTGGAATTATGTCATATTTTTATACAATTAATTATCAGGAACTCATATATAAAAGAATCCTTCATATGAATGTGTATTCGTTTGATCTTACTGCTGGAAGATGAACGAAGGGAGTAGTGAAAAAGAGCAAATTATATATGAATAGGATAAAAGCTGCGTGGAATACTGGGACAGGACATCATCCCTCGTCATGCGGGCGGTTGCCATGACAGGGGGGAATGACACCTGCACCTGAAAACTTTCATGCCACATGCCCCATTGTGTCCCCCTGTCGCCCGCTATGAGAAACAATGAATAATTACTTTATCCCGCATGGAGCACACGAAAGCGTGACACTCACTTGTCGCAGGTGTTTTTTTTTATTTGGTTCGTTTGTTTAGTTGATATCATGCTTTTGTTTGTAAGTTTCTATTTAGGTTAAGGATGTCTCTTATCGTGAGTTCTGTGGTAGGTCAAAAGTCTTTGTTTATGACAGGAATCTATAGTGAGAAAATTTAAGTCTGCAGAAAATAAACTAAGGTGTACTGAAAGGAAATTATGACGTCCATCTTTAGTCATATACTTGAGTCCTTATGGTGAAGCTGATGCAGGGGGAAACAGGATGTTGAGGAGAATATTTGGACCAAAGAGAGATAAAGTGACAGGAGGTTGGAGAAAACTGCATAATGAGGAGCTTCATAACTTGTGCGCTTCTCCAAGTACGTGTATAATGAGAATGATCAATTGAAGGATGATGATATGGAAAGGGCATGTAGCACGAATGGTGGAGTGGAAAAGTGCCTATAGGATATTGATAGGAAAGCCACAAGGAAGGAGACCACTGAGAAGACCAAGGCGTATGTGGGTGGACAATATTAAAGTGAAACTCAGAGAGATAGGATGCTGATGGTATGGACTCGATTGATCTGGTTCAGGATAGGGGCCAGTGGAGGGCTCTTGTGAACACAGTAATTAACCTTCTGATTCCACAAAATGCTGGGAAATTCTTGAGTGGATGCAGAATTGGCAGATTCTCAAAAAGGACTCAGCTCCATGAGTGTGTGTGATGTAGAGGGATTTTTTCTCTTTGATTATTTAACGACGCTGCTGGTAAAGTAAAGATAAGGTCAAGCTATTCCTGTAACAGGCCGTGGAGACCCATAGGGTTGTGAGACGTCGAGGCTCCCACATTTTCTAGACAATCGGCTCACAGATGGCAGTGAGACTGTCAGCCTTACGCGCCGGTCGCCATTTCACCCCTTATGAAGGTTCCTCCCACGATGCTGCTGGTAGCTAGGCTAGCATTCAATATTTGGAAGATATATGAATAATGAATTAGAAAGGATTTGTAAGGAAGCGATCGTCGATGAATCGAGGTACTGTCCCTGAATTTGCATGGAGACTACTAAACGTCTGCGTCAGTGCAGCTGGTGTTTTAGCTTGCATTCGAACTGAGAACCTCCCGAACTGAAGTGGAGTGTTTCGGCAACGTCAACAGGTCCTAGCACAAAGCCCTGTACAGAAATTTTTGTGTCTACTTTCGGTCAGACGCTTTCAGTGCATGCGGCAGTCAGTAGCTACACTCTACAGCTTCGAAAGATTGGATGACCGATGGACAAATGATGAATTTAAAAGATTTAGAAGGAATCTTTCGTGGTCTAACCGAAACGAAACACCTCATACAGGATGTCTGATGTCTCGGCTTAGACTCGAACCCAGCAACTCCCGAATACAATCCTGGAGCATTATTGCTCTGTCAAGTATTTCGGTAGCTTAGTGAATTTTACTTAATTTAGCGTAATGTAATGCCACGTCTATATGTGATTGTAAGCGGGGTTTTGGATTGGATATTGGGTTTATTGACCGCTTATACACAAGACTCGGAACTACAAGCAATTAGAGCACCACCTCTAATCTCCACAATTCACAAATTACCACAGCACACTCTAAGCCTTTCCCAGCCTGCTATGTCTTCAGCCATTCCCTGACAACAGCTTCTAACAGTGAAGATTCTTCAGCTTCACGCACTCAGGTCCTACCTTCGCAGCCTCCCATAGAGAACTCGTCTGAAATAGCGATTAAATTTGTCCCTTGCCTATGACATCTTGGCACGGACCACATAGAAGACATAGTTATTCTATTGTTGCGTCCAACTGTTGCATTATTAAGAATCTGTTGCCTAGCAACGGGATTGTGTTTACCGAGTCGTTGCCCAGAAACGGTCGCTGTTTACAGAGTCACCGCTTAGCAACGGGTCTATATGCCACAGTAATAAGCCCGGAAGAAAGAAATGCGCTGAGTTTGAAACGCATCAACCAGAGACGGGATAGGAGCCACGCGTCTCGATGGTGGTATCAGCAGGTGGCAGGGGAGCTGGTCAGTAGTGGCCACGGAGAACGTTATGACGGCTGCTGATAATGTAGGAGGTATGACAGTTAAATAACGGGATTGCATCTCAAAAGAGAAAAAAATTTCTTATTTTTTGGGGGGGAGGGGGTTTCAAATTCTTACAGCGGTGACCATAAAGAGTGCAATTTTTTGGGCTATAACCGCTGTTTTTCTATTGAAGTCCACCATTGTTTCGGAGGAAGGTATCGCCTCCATCTACAAGGTTGAAGATCAAGAAACCAGTAATAAATAGGCTGTGAGAAGAGACTACCGATCGGCCTAAAAACGGAGGCATTTGGTCCTTCCGACATTTCTATGGGCTTCTACCAAAATTCACAGGATTACAACACAGCAGATCACACTCTTCAACATATATATATATATATATAGTCATTCTAGTCCCGAGTTCAGTGTCTGTATCGTGCTTCAGAAATACTATTATTCAAAATTATTTTCCGAAGGCGTTCACTGTTGTCCCCAACATTACTTACTTA
>NW_019731262.1:2495909-2497826 GCF_002891405.2 Cryptotermes secundus | reverse complement strand
ATTCTAATTTTTATGTTTTTGGACAACAGACGAGAAGACAAAAGGTTCTGGACTGAATGGTAGCAAGCATTACCTGAGTTCAATCGCCTCTTAATTTCCTCCTGAATCAAGTTTCGATCTGTTATCGTTGTTCCCAAATATCTAAACTGTGCCACATTTTCAAAACATCTGTTGTCCCCAGCATTAACAAGTAAAAAAAGTTAAAGTTGTCCCTATGTAAGATTTGAGGTTTTCACGGCGGTGACTATGAAGAAAGCAGTCCTCTGGGATGTGGCACCGTGTACATGTGATGTTAACCGACGTTTCGGAGGAACGTATCGCCCCCATCTTCAGGGTAGAAGGAAAAATAAGAAATCTGCAAGCGAAGAGACCGTGAGAACCGGTCTCCGACAAATCTCGGTACGTGTAGCTCTGGTATCAGGCCACAGCTCGGTAATATGACGCCATGTAGTCCGGTAAAAGTTCACTGATATTTCGGTGGAATTTCCTGCTTCCACCTTCACTGTCGAAGCGTAAGAGGAATATACTTCTAACAAGATACAGTCAGCTTGCTTGGCTTGCGCTTCGATCCCGCGTAAGCCGGTGAGATTCTACTAGACTCCACGGTGTTAACATCCCAGGAGGTTAGTACTGTTCATAGTCACTGCTGTGAGAACCTCAAATCCTGGGCCTCAAATCCTCTTGACCCTACTTAAACTCGAACTCTGACCCCTCGGCCGTCCAGCCCATAGCCAGTCACTATGACAACTGATCTATCTCGATTACTGCATTAGCAAATATATACGCAACTGATTTTTTTGGGGGGGGGCAATATTTTATGACGCTTTTATTAGAGCGAATATACGAGTTCTCGTGGCCTAATAGAAGTACTTCCCAGAGGGTGTCCCGGCTGAACTTTGAACCGATCCTTTCCAAAATAAGAGACAAGCCATTGCTCCTTCCTCCTCATTTGTTGTGAAACAAAACGCTGTGCCAATAACATTTTTATTGAAAAAACTGAATCCCAACGACGGTTTGACAAATCCGGTGAATCGTGTCCACACGCGCCAACTGTCTCCTGCCGTGAGGTGCAGCACAAGATGTAGGTCCGGTTATTTAATTGTCTGACCTCAGAATTTTGCACGAGTTATGGGGGCTGATGACAAAGCCTGCGATGACAGGTGTGTCCTCCATGCAGGTACTGGCGTGTCACACTACAGCCCGTAAAGAAATCATCAGCTGTGGCTCATACTAACAGAACGGCAATTGTCAATAGCGCAAGTGAATGACAGTCACTAACAGAATTTTAGAGTCGATTTCGGGCTATAAATATTTGTATGCGTGTCCTGAATTCTGCTAGTGTCTTTGTATACCTGTAGGCAGAAATGTGGAGGGAGGCGGTCGTAGCACATTTCAAGGCAACTTAACAAAAACCTGTAGAAATAATGAGGAAAACCGCGAAAACTATCACATTTACAGGCCACCTATTCCAGATGAAAACATAGATGCTAATGTCTCGAAGTGAGGCAGTTGGGGGACATATTCTCAGCCCCGTAGTTGCGTGGGTTTATGTTCAGACAGCTGGAGTCGGGGAGTCTTACTTTTTTCATTGGTTACGCCATGAATTTGTTGAATTGTTAAATGAGGTTCGATTCCAGGTAGTGGCGAGAGATAGTGGAACCTCGCTTAACGAGCACAATTCGTTCCAGAATCTTACTCGTAATGCGAAACACTCGTTAAGCGAAACAATTTTTCCCATATAAATTAATGTAAAATACGATAATGCGTTCCATGCCGAAAAAATACTCAAAAATTTTATGTATAACGTTTATTAAAAAAAAATTTATATATATACAGTAGAACTTGGTTATAACGTCATCAAATGGACCTAAAAATAGTGTCGTTATAAACGAATGTCGTTGTAACCGAAATGGGCAC
>NW_019731262.1:2488287-2495040 GCF_002891405.2 Cryptotermes secundus | reverse complement strand
GAGGTTTTTTTTTTGCAATTTGTTTTGCTCGTTATGCAAATTACTCGCTAAGAGAGGTGCTCGTTAAGCGAGGTTCCACATTTCTCTTTGCACACTGATAGATTCTTGGGTCCATCCAGCCTCCTGTCCAATAGGTACCCGGGGCTCTTTCACCACGGTACAGCGGCAGAAGTGTGAAAATGACTGCTCACCATCTAATGCCGAGGTTAAGAGTTGTGGAGTTATACCTCCACTCCCACATATAGCTTCATGACATAGTGCTTAAGTAATTAGGAACAAGGACAATTTTATCTTTTTTTTATCTTTACCTTATTCTTGTCATGATGCCTTGATGTGTACTTGGCAAAATCTCGCGGATCAGCAGTTAGAACCTCTGCTATAAACAAGTCCTCCAAGTCATGACACAGCGTCACAGGACGTCATGTTTGAGTGGGTATCGATCCTGCTTTCTAGTCGGAGGTCCGAGGTTCAGAACTCTGCCTCGGGAGACTGTGTGTGACTGAGGTTCTTGTGGTTTTCTTTACACCACCAAGACAAAACTGGGGATAATACTTTATATCAGGTCATCACCTCTTCCTTATGCATTCTTTCCCGTTCATTTTCGCCAGTTCTGTTACTCGACTCTACATATCGTGAGTTGCTGACAGTGCCGTGAAATAAACAATAAATAATTTAATAAATAAATGCATACATAATAAAAGGGGCACGCTGTAGCATAGTTGGTTAAGGCACTAAGCTAGAAGCCGGAAGGTCGCGGGCTGGATTGCCGATGAGGTCACTGGATTGTTTTAAGTTACCTAATTCTTCCAACACTGTTATGGACCTAGAGTTGACTCAACCTTTAACAGAAATGAGTACCAGGAATCTTCCTGAGGGTAAAGGGCGGCTGTCAGGCACGTAAGGCTGTCAAACTCACCGCCATCTGTGAGCCGATTTTCTAGAAAATGTGGGAGCTTCGACGTCTCACAATCCTATGGACCTCTACGGCCTGTTACAAGGATATTCTTACCTTTTACCTTTACCATTACCCCTCCAAATTATTTTTCTTAACCTCCTTTTTATTCTGTCTTCTCCCCGTCTTTTCACGTTATTCTTGTTCGCGTTCCCTTCTTCCTACCTCTTGCCTCATTGCCTCCTCAGCTTCTCTCCCCTCCTCATTACCTTATTCTTCTTAATGTTCCCATTCTTACAGAGACATGACCCTCATATTTTGGTTTCAGGGTCGAAAGGGTAAGGAGATGGACACACAATGGCGGGAGGCGAGCATGTACTACAACTGTGAGTCAGTTAACTTGTTTCCCTCTTTCGTCCACTTGTCAGGCTCAATAAACCGTGTAAATTTATCTGCATTCACAAAGCGGTATCGGTGACCAAAGCACTTGACCGCTTTGTGGAACACAGGAGCTCGATAGTTAGTTGGAGCACACTGTAAGCGGATTTCTTTGGGTGCCTACATATTGTGCTTGCCTACCAGCTGAACGCCTGTCTTCAAAAGAACTATTTGTCTGTTTTGCTTAGAACTCTTGGGGATTGACCGCTGTCCACCCTCACAAAACCACCACCCCTCTTTTTTTTTTGTAGACCTTATCTTGCACCATTGTAGAGGGGTTGAGGTTTACTGTCTGTTGACATTTGTGTGACATTGGCGGCGGTTGGAACGGAAACGGCGGAAGAACGTGTTGCGTCTTGTTTCGGTGGAGCATAACAGTACGCAAGTACAGTGCCGTTACCTAGGACGTCACGTCTTGTAACACACTGACGTTTCGGAGAAACTGCCTCCAGCTTGAGGATAGAAGTTTAGGCCGAACAAGCGGACAATGCAGCATTGCTGGTAACTCTTCCGAAGATGTCCCTGAGGTCATTACTTGCGTGGAAACGTGTCTAGAAACAAGGGTTGCACCATGAGGAACATCGTGCTGTGAGGTCCAAGATTTGTTTACCGTCAGCTAAGGAGAGAACCCTTCAGTCTGGGTGTTTTGGAAGTAATTTATTTTCTCTTCATTGTAAACATGGATGTGGGGCTGAAACGTAAACTTGTCTGATGCAACGCTATGCAGACTTCGTTGTGGGGGGGAGGCAACACCGGTCTCCGACAAATCTCAGTACGTGTAGCTCTGGTATCAGGCCACAGCTCGATAATATGACGCCGTGAAGTCCGGTGAAAGTTCACTGATATTTCGGCGGAATTTCATGCTTCCATCTTCACTATCAAAGAGTAAGAGAAACATACTCCTAACAAGATACAGTCTGCTTGCTTGGCTTACGCTTCGATCCCGCGTAAACCGGTGAGATTCTACTAGACTACACGGTGTAACATCCCAGGAGGTTAGTACTGTTCATAGTCACTGCTGTGAGAACCTCAAATCCTGGGCCTCAAACCAGTTATAACTCTGTTACATAGATTCAGGGATAATTTTAACGCAGGAAAGTTAATATGAGCCCAGTAATACGTGGGGGGGGGGGCTGGGATATGAAGTCGTGTAGTCTGGTAGACAGATAATCATTAACGTTGGTAACAATCTACAAGACTACACGGTGTCATAATGGAGAAGTCTACAGTCTCATTATTCTGCGCATGAAACCCCAAAATATGTGATAAATTTAATAAATGTTTCTAAAACTTTCAGTCGCTTTGTCCGCTTATATTATTGCCATGGTAAATTAAATTATTTTGGTTTAATGTGTATAATTATAATGATAAACATTAACATGTCTCTTTGCTTAATTAAGCAGTATGCCATTAAGACGTATGGGAGAGCGGAGGTATAGCTCCACACAGTCTTAATCTCGGCACTAAATGGAAGTAAATAGTCAGCTTCACACCCCTGGCGCTTTACATCCGGAGAAAGAGCCCCCGGTGCCCATTGGGTGGGCCCCAGAGCCGGTCTGGACTTTGCAAAATAAATCTCTGTCTCTCGGGAATCGAGCCCCGATTTATAGCTCGTCTATCCCATAGCCAAATTACTATGCAGAATAATTGCAAAATATATACTACAGTGCCGGTCACGGTAGCCGAGCGGTCTAAGGCATGCACTGTCTTCGCTAGCTCGGAAGCCGGGACCTTGGGTTCGAATCCCACTCAGGGCATGGATGTTTGTGTGCGTTTCTCTGTGTTTGTCTACAGGTAGAGGCCTTGCGACGAGCTGATCACCCGCCCAAGGAGTCCTACCGAATGTGTAAGGTCTAGAAAAACCGAAGTGAACGGAGAAGTTGATGGAGGTAGGCCTAGGCCCACTGGGGCTGTAGTGCCAAGGAAAAAAAAACGCAGATTATGCGAATTAATTAGTGACAAACGTGGATCAGATAACTATTAAATTCTTATCCACGAAAAAAACCCTATTATAATGTATTGGACTATCATAATAATAAAAATAAAAACTTTTAACACATGTGCAGCATAGAAATTAATAAACGTAATTATAAATTAATATTTTCAAACACGTTATTTGAATGGTTCGGTAATGATATATGTTTTGCAGACGAAACTCGCTTCCCAGCTGGTAATTCTCGCAAATGTTTTTTGGTTGCTGTGATTTGGTTAATTCAAGCCCGCTTGAAGAAATATATGGAGCTGTGCCTCTATTCCCATACGTCTTCATTTTGTGGTGTCTAATTAAGCACAGGGACTTTATGGACACGGGCCGAATACCTATTGGGGCGGCAAAGAAGATTTGACCTCCACAAAAGAAGAGGAATTTATTGACTAGATGACCGACTAGTAGCTTCGCGAGATGAGCTTTTCTCCACGGAGTTGCTAGTTTTACCTGTCTTGATTTCTTGGTCTGTGATCTCTCTCTCTCTCTCTCTGTTTTTCTTTCTCCAAGGTTAGTCAAAGAATTTACATTGCTTTCAATTATTCCTTGTAACTTGTCTTTTTCTTTTATTCATATAATCACGAAAATTTCCCATTCTTCCTCTGACAATCTGTTGTCGTGATGGCCAAGAGTTGACCTGTGGTCTGAGACAGAAGGTCATAAGGTTCCTTTTACGCAACACAGGCGTATGTCACAGTTTAAGAACATTTAAGACGATTTTTGAGCTAAAGTTCCCCACACTGGCGCCACTGGGATTCTTTTCGTCTCCACAGGGATGCAGACAGGAAATTTTCTTCTGTACTTACTTTCAAACCATTTGTTTTCAACTATCAGTTGCAGGGTGGGGAAGGTTTCTGACTTCCCCTCTTTTTCTACAACTGTAGTTTCCCTTGTTTTTAATTGAGGTGTGCGGGAAAGTGAAGGTATACATCCACACATTCGTTACCTATTCAAATACGAGTACCAAAACTGATATTCCTCTGCCTCTGTCGCTTGCTTGAGTCAGAATCAGAGTCAGATTTACTTTATGACTGGCGGTTTACCGCCAATCAGTTCGTCTTGGCGCCAAGTCCCTTTGAGACCCACGACCAGAATTTTTATTTTTCAAATGAGTATTTGCGGTTATAATCCTTATGTAACATCCACTTTGACGAGAGGATGGTTCTATCATTTACAATTGCTGCTGGGTTTCGCCAGCTCAGTCGATCTCAGGAACCTAGACCCGAGGGACTCATGACCACATTTTACTATCTCAGATTCAATACTCGCACAATCTGGAGGGCCAGGTCCCCATATTCATATCCCCCAGGAACAGGGTGACCAGTTATACCCTCAGGCACTGGGTTCCGTTTTCATCGCCTCCTACGACTCTCAAGGCTACGGTGGAGGTATTCAACCTCGCCTCCACATAGGATTTAATGCTTGAAGTTAGTCTGAATCAAATTCAAGAATTCAGCCCGTACCTCATAGAAAATACACCGTGTCTCCACAATAAACAAAACTGATTTATTCTGTTTGGGAAGAATTTCTTTCTGTATTCTGACAATTACATGAAACTCAAATATTCTCTTCGATTTGAGGTTATCAGAGCTGCGACTATGAAGTGTACGGTCTTTGGGGTTCTGAAGCCATGTAGACTCCATCTTGGAGGTAAAGCTATTCCTGTAACAGTCCATGGAGGCCTCTTACAGGGATAACTTACCTTCTTTTACCATTACCCTTCGTCATATCCACCAACAAATTTCACTCTTCATTATCGTGGTCTTATTTGAGGTACCATGCTCGCATTTTATCGGAGGGATTGATCGGAACGGACTCTCTGCTCTGAGAGCCAGTCTCCGTGTTTGCTTGTCCGTAAATGTCTTTCCATTCATAAAGCTTGTGAGCTTCTTCTACTCGTCAGTGCCAACAGAATGGGTACGTTCCTAACGGAGCATTCCCTTCATTCGTTGTGAATTCATGTCTTATCTGTTCTCTGAATGCGCAATCTGAAATAGTTGTGTTTCATTTATGTGAATCTGACTATCCCGCTGTTACTCCGCCGCGACTCAAGGTAGTGAGAACGCAGGCGCTGTGCTGTGCATTGTGAGACCGGAAGGCGAGGTCAGGGAGCTGCAACTCGCGAGCGGTCACAACTGTGGTCCCATCCCACGGGCACACTTGCCCAGCAGAGGCATTGTTCCGACGTCCATGTCAGGGGTCTCAACATCAGTTTCGTTTGTTTGCAGTGGTGGTTAGTGTACGGGATAAGCAGCCGGAGCAAAGGCTCTTATTCACTGCGTCCAGACTAACTCTGAGACCCACAGTCCCATATCAATTTGGTATCGGGGAGGCTAAAGTGGCCGGAGCGTGCAGCTGTCACCTCATCTCCATCTAGTGTCTTGCTGAAGAATGTATGGGGCTATAACTCCACTCGCTCATACGTCTTCATGGTATGGAGCAAAATGGAGCACAGGGATAACTTAATCTTTTATCTGTAGTTTATTTAATGGCGCTGTTCGTAATTTAGATGTTGAATTATTGGATTGGATGATAGTGAATCATAAATTGGGAATAACGTGGAAAAAATTATCCTTGAGGAACTGAGGAAACTACGAATTATCTCAGGACTGTTGGTGTACTGGCCGAGATTCGAATCTGTACCTCCCGAATATAAGTCAGAAGGACTCTCAAATGAGTTAGTTTGCAGAAATGTAAATGTGACATATATTCTGGTACATTTCAGAACAATAACTTAACATTCATACATCACCGCATGAGAACCTCAAATATGACAAAGGTAAAGTAGAACTGCCCATTCAGGCATTGTCTTCGCCACAGTTGTGCTGTCTACATTAGGTTCCGACCGTTTTAACCCCCCTCCCTGGAAAGAGTCCACGGTACGCATTATGTAGGAGACCATTAGTCTTGCGTAACTCGTCGAAGAAATAAATGGGACCTCACCTTTCCAGCCCATACCCAGTCACTCTATGTATTCAGCTAATCCGACTAACTGACTCCGCGGAGCTGAGCCCTTCTTAAGAAGCCGCCCGTTTTGCACTCAAGAACTTTCCAGCATTTTATGGAACCCGGAGTTTCATTACCGTGTTCACAAAAACCCTCCACTGCTCCCTAGCCTAAGCCAGATCAATCCAGTCCATACCATGTAATCTAAGATTCATTTTAATATTTCGAGTTTATATAATATTTGCGTGTTCACAAAAACCTTCCACTGCTCCCTAGCCTAAGCCAGATCAATCCAGTCCATACCATGTAATCTAAGATTCATTTTAATATTTCGAGTTTATATAATATTTCCCCCTCCACCTTATCGTGGTGAGGGGATTTGAGTATGCCAAGGACCCTGAGAGCTATACCAGCGGTAGCGTAGCTACTGGCAGGGCCTCCCTTGCTGGACAGGTCAAAGGGTAGGCATCAGACGAAGAGAGACACCAAAAAC
>NW_019731262.1:2481468-2488239 GCF_002891405.2 Cryptotermes secundus | reverse complement strand
TGATGATGATGATGATGATAATATTTATTTATTTTATCTGCTTAATATTACCTTAATTTAATTACTAATTTAATTATTTTAAGTTAATATTTTAATAATTTATTTAATATTTCGGGTATATTTAGTTTCTCTCTGCAAATAACCGCTCCTCCATTGCTCGCTATCCGTCACTGCCCCCTGAAGTGTGCGACAGACCTGAGTAGGCAGCACATTATCACATTCTAACTCCATTGAGCTGAGCTCTTCTTGAGAAGCCGCCAGGTTTGCAGCTACCTCAGAACTTCCCATATTATGGAAACTGAAGGTTCATTACCGTGTTCACAAGAACCTTCCACTGGCCCTATCCTGAGCCAAATCATTCCAACCCATACCAGCCCATCCTATCTCTCTAAGAACAATTTCAATATTATCCACCCACCTACGTCTTAGTGTTCCTAGTGGTCTCTTTCCTTGTGGCTTTCTCACCAATATCCTATATGCATTCCTCGCGGTAACCCCACTCACTGACAATGTTGACGCCTCTGTTTTAATTCTGAGATACGAAAATTGTCATCTGTGAACAATTTTTACCCTACTTTCCTTTGAAAAAGAAAACTAAAAGTCTGCTTATGAAATTAACTTGCTTTGTGTGTTTATATCGCCATCAACTTTTGAATGCCTGAACCAATCTTTATGAAAATTTGTATGTGTATCATGGCACCTGGAGGGCATCTCAACGGCGTACTCTATAAATTCCTCGCACCAGTCTGTGTGTCTGTATGTATTCCCCCTACTGTTGCTAGGCAACGGCTCGGTAAACATGTTCAAAGGACAAAGAATTGTAGGACGCGTCGTTTTCTGTGCAGCCCACGTTTTATGAAAGGAAAGCAAGAGATTAATTATTCCCAGAACTTTTTGTTAATCTGTATATAATTAAGTGTTTATTGAAGCATCAAGAATTTATTTTCCCACTTCTGTACCTTCATGCAAGGACAAGCACGAAACAAGGCACAGGTGGGATGTAGGAGACGTGTACAGATCTGAGTTCAGAATGTCATGTGTGGCCCGTTATCCGATAATTGCGACCCCTGTCCTAGGTGAACCGCCAGTCGCCTTTGAGGCCACAAGTAGTCGCCATACACCAGGCAGGTTAGCAACAGAGAATGAGTGAAAGAAAATCTTGCAGTCACGCGATCGTAAGAAGCGCATGGCCGCGGTTCGCAAGACGAAAGTCGACCATACTTGTTCGTTAGGGCAATGGTACCAGGTTCCTAAATGAAATACGAAAGACAATGAATGAAATGTTGGATATGATCTTTATATATAATCTTTGTTTAAGATCATGACGTATGAACATTTCTTTTTGTTGCGAAAATGTACCACGATATTTTTTTTCCATAGGAACAGAAAAAGAAGGATACTGTAAGACAACGCTTGTGATAATTTCGTGGTGCTATCAGTGGCCAGATTGTGTAACATCGAATTGCAGGATGATTGATGGATTTGAAATTATATTTCGAAGATAGATTTCTTGGTCTAATCGTGGTTCTATCTCAGTAGAGTAAACCCTCGCTAGTCCGAAGTAATTGGGGGGAAGGCCGTCCGGATTAAGCGATAATACGGAATAGTGAAGCAAAAGATAGCCCTAAAAGATAAAAAAAAAGAACTTAGAACACAAATAAATGGAAAATTTAATGATATAAGCAGTTCTGATGAAAATAAATAAAAAATATCAATGTAGAGCTTATGTTTAAAAACTATAAAAAGACAGTACATTTATTCATCGATACAAGACTCAGAAGCTGTACTTGTTTTTTGAACGTAACGATGCAGGTTTGAAGAATTGTCAAGTTTGTCTGAACAGAGAAGTGACTCATCTTCCTTCCTAAATTCCCTGTGTCTCTTTAAAGTACGTATTCAAATGTGAACAGCGTTTTTCATATTTCGATCCGATTATCCGACATTCGGACTAAATGTACCCGAATCAGTGAGGGTATGCTGTATATTCGTGGAGGATGCTCGGCCAGGATAGGCAGTGTTCGGCCGAGTTTCGAAACGAGCGTTTCGGCTTAGCGGTAACACTCTAGACCTCTCGAATATATGCCTGTAGCTCTACTATTAAGCCAACCTGCTCAGTGGAACATGTGTAATATCGCATGGAAATTCATCAAACGAGTTGACAAAATTCAAACTGTTTAGTTAAGAACAGTTTGATACAAGGTAAGAAAAATGCCGTTAGATCTGAGGGTCTCGAATCTGTCTTGTGACGTTACGTCATATACACTGATAGAAGTTTACGGTCATTTCGGAGGAACCTAGTGCCTCAGTCTTCAAAACAGTAGATTAAGCCAGGCAAGCGGATAGTAGGCAGAGGAACTTCAAATTTCGCCCATTTCAAACACTTTATTTCAGAAAATATATTGAAAGGAAGGCGAGTGATGTAAGCTTGTTATTGTATGTTGTTATTCCTGTGAAGATTCATGTATAATCTTTATAATCTGTGTAGTCTAGTAGGTGCGTGCTAAGGTTTCCGAGGAATATACCACTTCTATCTTCAGGGAATGCTGCTGCTCATGCTTCAACTTACTCCCTGCCGAGGTGAAACAAAATTTTTCTCGTTTCAGTGTCTGAATCCTATTCAAGGAAAGGATTATTCTCACTCATATTGCAGGCTACAGGTATCTGAGTTCTTTCTTCCGGGACATAATGCCTTGTAGTCAGTTGAAAGTCAACCGACGTTTAGGAGAAACACGCTATTTCCATCTTCAGGAAGTAACAGGGTAATTGCTGAAAGGCAGGATTTCAATTCATGGTAGCCACTTTTATTTTATAGACTTTGCAGAGAGTTTGGATGGCGTCTGCAAAGTCACAAGAGAAATAGTTTTATTTATTTAATTATATTTCACTTGAATATGCTGTCAGTATCTCAGATTTCGTAGCGTCGAGTGGTTGGATGATCAATGAATGATCATTCGAGCTGTACGATCATGATCTATTTGAAGATACTCTTACGGTATTAGTCTGAAGAAAAATAAGTAATAACATAATACACCTATCCCTGTAACAGATCGTGGGGGCCCATGGGGTTTTGAGACGTCGAGACTCCCATATTTTCTAGACAATCGGCTCACAGATGGCGGTGAAGTTGTTAGTCTTATGCGCCGGCCGGCCGCCCTTTACCACCCAGGAAGATTCCTGGCACTCATTTCTGTTAGAAACTTAGTCGACCCCAGGACCATAGTGCTGCTTGAAGGATTAATAAATTGGAAAATCCAATGGCCCCATCCGGAATCGAACCCGCCACTTTCTAGCTTCTAGCATAGTGCCTCAACCAACTACACTACCGCGGGCCCTTTAGAAAGAAATTAGTAAACTTATATAAAGTTTTAACTGGAAGCAGTCGGTGTCACGGCCGAGATTTGAACCCAGCACATCCAGAAAACAAGTAAAAAACTTCACCGCTTGGCTCGAATTATTTCTTTTCAATTTTCTTGGGGTGGTACTGAAACCGCCTCTCTGGTCTAGTGGTCAGCGTTCCTGGCTACAGATCCAGAGGTCCGGGTTCGATTCCCGGCGCTACCAGATTTTTCGGAGAAGTAGTGGGTCTGGAACGGGTTCCACTCAGCCTAGTGAGGATAATTGAGGAGCTGTTTCAAGGAAATAGCGTTTCCGGTCTAGAAAACCGAAACTAACGTCCGTGGAGATTCGTTGCGCTGACCACGTGACACCCTCTATCCGCAAAAGTTGACACTAAACTTCGCCGACAGGTATAGTTCGCTTGCGGACTGAAGTCACGGAGTTTGTTTGTTTGGGGTGAGACTGAGTCCACTTGGTACTGCGGCCACTGCTTGGCCTACTGTACCAGCCGCAGAAGACAGATGATGAATGGAGCAGTCGGTGGAATAAAAATTGGCAGGGGAAGCCGAAGTACTCTGGGAAGACGTGCCTCAGTGCCACTTTGCCCACCACATATGACACATGACTTGATGCTGGGTCTGAACCCGGACCTCCGCGGTAGGAAGCCGGCGACTAACCGACTGAGCTATGGCAAGGCCCTTGGCTTTGAAGGATTCCACAGTCGTTAGGTGTCATCAATACTGCACTTTGTATAGAATCGACCCGGTTTTGTTCTACAAATCTGTTGCACTAGTTACGAGGCAGTACGCATGCGCGTTACGCGTTACGCTCCATGGTCCTGCACAGTGCTAGCCTGGCACGTGACTTAATCAACTTACGTGCGCAACTCTTTTCAGTAATCACGTATTTTAGTTAAATACGAGTCATTCTTAGTGAGGATCTTAGAAAAAAATGATGTACAGGATATGTTATTAACCCTTAAAAGACTAACGGGCTCACTGCTATGTATGAATGAATGTATAAGGGGTGGGCCTTCTTGGCCCTGGCACCGCGACCACAGTGACCTCTTGTGCCTTGGCTGACTGCTAATTGGTGCTGGATCTCGCCAACAGAGTGTTTCTTGGTTTCGAGTCACGTCTTCAGGGCAAAAAGGAAGCCCTTGTATTCCATCATACCGGTGAAAGTAGCAAGTTACTCCAAAATGTTTTAAATATCTACCGGTCAACACGGCGTCACATCCTGAACGAAATAATAATCTTCATTGTGTGAAATATTATCATAAAGTAAAAGTAAAAAACGTAAAGCTTTCCCTGTACCAGGCCGTGAAGGCCCATAAGGTGGTGAGACGTTGAGGGTCCCACGTTATCTAGACAATCGGCTCAAAGATGGCGGTAAAGTTGTCAGCCTTACACTCCGGGCGCGCTTTACTCCCCAGGAAAATTATTTAATTAATTCCTGATACTCATTTCTGTTACAGGCTTAGTCGATCCCGGGGCCATACTTCGGCTGGAAGGATTAGGTCAACTGAAAAAATCCAATGACCTCATCGGGACTTGAACCCGCCACCTCCCGGCTTGTAGCATAGTGCCTGAACCAACCACGCTTAGCCAATTAAATTTATCCCTGTATTTAACAATCATGCTAAGAAAATATAGGGGGTGGAGGCAGAGTTCCACCATACTTAGACACTAGATACGGATGAATGGTCAGCTTCAAGCTCGGGCCGTATTAGCCACGTTGAAGTAGTACCCGGTTGGAGATTCACAGAGCTATAGAGCTGGCCTGGAAGCTGTCAAGAGAAAATCCCTTGCCTCTGTCAGGAATCGAACCCGAAAATTCTTGGCTTTTAAATCCGTAGCTCATTCACCGTAGTGACTGAAGTATCCCGACTTCTCTCGCATACCCTATTGCCGTGCCTAAAAATTTCTACGTCAAGGAAGTCTGAGGGGTTTGGTTTTCTGTTTGATGCGGGGAACCCGTTAACTGCTCTGGTGTGTCGGCTGTGTATAGGCATTACGTCTGCGCTCACCAGCCTGGGTGACGGATGGCTCTACTGCTGCCTCCAAGTCCTGTATCCTCACACCGCGTGGGGCGATAGACTCAAGCACATGGCAGTCCGACAGGCCCACTGAACTGCCTAATATCAAGAATACTGGAATTAAGTTAAACCTTTTCTTGAAACTTCATCATTATCCGGTAGTTATGTATATCCTTATGCCATCATTTCGGTGTTACTAGGTTCTATTGTGAACATAAAATGGGAAACAAGTTCGTTATACTGAAGACCTCGTAGAACACAAAAACTTTTCTTTCATTAGGTTGTTCACACAATGTATGATGTACTTTGAGAGATGTTTTAGACAGTATACCGCCTACAAATTAGAACTTAGAAGGTAAAATTAAACCTGGACTTCATTAATTAAGCAACATGCCGTGAAGACGTATTGGGGAGTGGAGTTATAGTTCAACCACTTTTAACCTGGGCATCAGATTGAGGTGAGTGGTCAGCTTCACGCCTATGCCAATTTACTCCCGGGAAACAGCCATTGGATAGGACGATGGCTCTCAGAACCGGTCTGGGCGTTGTGGAGAAAAGAAACATTAATTGGCTCTGCAGATCACATGGCGGCTCCTCGGTCGTCCAGCACATAGCCTAATCATTACTGTGCTCGAGCTGTCATGGTCATCTTCATGACTTTTAGCTTTAAATGTCTGCCTGTATTCCTTTTATGGTTATAAACACATGCAGAAATTTTGTAACTAAGAATGCAACCTTCTTAAATAAATTTAATTAATGTGTGCTTCTTTCAACAAGGAAAAAAAGTCTCGTTGCAAGGAAGTAAGAATCTCAGGTAAAATAAGGCATGTAAGTGACAGATGCGATTAGGCAGTATGGTAATACTTCTTGTAGTGTCAGCTCGTCATATTAGACAGTGCAGTGCGGTGTGGAGATGATCCCTTTTCTTGGTCCAGATGTTGGCTGCAGGGGACTACTCCCAACGGCTCCCTGTGCAGGGGCTTCCCACGACCTTATACCCCTCCCCCCTTCCGAGACAGACAAGCGGACATCCTCTGACATGTGTATACTATCAATCTGGAAACACTGTCGAGGACAGAGGGCGTGTCTTTGTATCTAGACACAATCATGTGGCAGACGTTCATATTCACAATTACATATATATTTCTTTTAATTTCGGTTTTATTCACTTTTTCGTAAATTTGAGTTTATGATGGGGCCAACGTGAGATATTCAGAAAATAATGTGCAGTAAAGTAGAAAGCTGCCCCTGTGCTTAATCAGGCACCTTTCCATGAAGGCGTATAAGGGAGTGGAGATACACGTATCTGCAAGCATTTCACATTTCAGCACCACGTAGAGGTGGATGGTCAGTTTCACGACGTGTTCGTTTTAACCTCGATGAAATTGCTGCCTCTC
>NW_019731262.1:2472297-2481347 GCF_002891405.2 Cryptotermes secundus | reverse complement strand
AGTGTATATTGGCAGCTAAAATTTTACATGGAATCGTTACTTAGCTGGTTCGAAGCCTGAGAAAGGGGGGGGGATGGGAGGACATACCCTGACGAAACTTGGAATTATTACACGGATATTATCCAGGACCTGAGAAATGTTCACTAGCCTGGGTGTTCGTGTAACTTGACCCAAGAAGAGAGTGCAGAGAAACAGAAATGAGAAGGCGGAATTTTGAGACCTTGTGTTTTAAGGGAATGAAACATACAATTTTCCGGCTTTAAAAGTTCTTAGGGAGTGCACATTCGTCCTTTCGGTCATATGGGAAAAAGGGTAAAGTGTTGGGAAGTGAAGAAAACAAAGAACGAGGAGTTTCTATTTGCGATTTATCGGAATTTTGACGTGGTTGGGGGGGGGGATTGCATTCCAGAAAATTATTGATTTAATATTTGGATCGCTACAATAGAGCGAAATTTTGATGAAACTTAAAACTTCAGTTCATACTTGACAGAAAACACCGCGTCTTCGTTACGAGGAGATATCGTTAGGTGGAAAATAATCAATGCATATTGCGAGAATCATACGAAACCCAGTCCTTGGATGTTGGGGGCAGTTAATATATATGGTTATCATTATATTTTGAAAAGGTTAATGTTGAAAATTTGATGGACTCGTTCACAGCCGTGCCATAACCCATGTGAGTGGTCCAGGGGGTACCGCAGCTGCTGGACAGAAGGTCATTTCTGTAAAAAGTATTCTGCCTGTTTTATTGCCTACAGATTGTAAATAGCTGACACAGACACGGAGACAGAGTGCGCATCATAATATGTGGATACACGATATAGCTTGGGGAGAGAGATGTTGCCATGACAGCAGACAAAGTACTTAGAAAAGAGTGACTTCACACTCGAACGCATGGTACAACACTTTCTCTTAATAATTTACAAAAACCTGTCTCGCAGTTTTGTGTCATAATTTATTTTCGTTTTTCTTTTCTTCCCTTTAGTAAGTTCTTCATAGAATTGATCTTCAGTTTCTGAATTTGACTCCCTTTCCTTTACTCCGTTCGCTATTTCACGACGCCTATTGCGTGGAGATTATACACTGTAGTGTCGGTTGGTAGAATGATAGACGAATGATGAGTCATAGTCTATATGTTGCACTATCCCGAAATTTACCTGGAGCGACGGAGGAATACCACGAAAACCCATTCAGTCAGGATAACCCGTGTCGCAGGTGTGATTCGAACCAAGAGCCCCCCCAAATACAAATAACGGGCGTTACTTCGAATCAAGTGTTTTTGCTTTTTGTTGTGTTGCTTCTGGATAGTGTCTGCCAAACTTAGCCGAAAGGGTCCTAGTGAAACACAAAATTATCTGTTAATATCTGTAATTAACTTATCGCGCCGTTAGAATTGGATAATCGCGTCGTGACATAAGTCGCTTATACCCGCGCTGGTTCCATGTTGTGGCCTCTTGAGGGAGGATGTACACAAGACATAGGATGAGTCGACACCCCTATTCACTGCCTGAAAGATTTGTGGCTTGCCATGTGTGAGTAGAACAACAGTAGACAGACAGACGGACGGAAGGCCACGCCGCCATCTTGCGGATTACAGAAAGATACGCCTGCCAACTCTGGTCTTCTTTTTACTTCCTTCCTCAGTTTTAGTTTCGTCATAGCTTGAATATAGGTGGGGGAGTGGAGGTACAGCTCCACCATTTTTGACCTCGGTGGTAGATGGGAGTGAGTCGTCACCTTTACTCTTCGGCTGCGTTACCACCGGAGAAAGAGCTCAGTGTACACAAAGTGTAGGAGACTTTTTGGGCCTCAGAGGTCAGGACGTTGTGAAGAAATGTATTAAAATTATACACTTTCCTCCCATGTTATAACTAAATGCATGGTTCACAGCCCTTCTTAAGAGCCCGATCGTCTTCTCAGTTAGACAAAAAATTCTTTCTCTTTTGTGCAACTCGAGGGTTCAGTACCGAAGGCCACCACTGGTCTCAGCTTGTGGGGATGAATACAGAATACGAACTAATGATTATTTCCTGTAAGATTTATTTTAATATTATTCTCCCATCTACGCCTAGGTCTTAGTTATGGTCTAATTTCTTCAGATTTTCCTACCAAAATTTTAAATGTATTTCTATTTTCTCCCATGTACCATAATTCTAACAATCTTTGGCAGAGAATAGAGATTATGAAGCTCCTTATTGTGAAATTTTCTTCAGTCTCCTGTTACTTCCTCCTTGAATACAACTATTAAAGTTGTCCCTGTGCTTAACAGATTAAGCACTACGCCATGAAGGCGTATGGGTGAGTGGATGTATAGATCCATATTTTCTTGACCTCGGCACTAGATGGACGTGAGTGGTCAGCTTTACGCCCCGCCGCTTTATCCATGGGGAAAGCGCCCCCAGTACCCATTAGATAGGAGGTAGGGTCGATCCCAGAGCCGGTCTGGTCGACGTGGAGAGAAGAAAATTCTTGACCCTACTGGAACTCGAACTCAGGCCCCTCTGTCGTCCAGCCTGTAGCCAGTCGCTATACCTACTACGCTATCCGTGTTCATAAATACAATTATAACACTTCAAAATTTACCACCTGCTGCAACCAACGTACACAAAATTGGCAAAATATGAATTCTTACATTTTATTTTACTTAAGGAAGCGTCATTGTATAGCTTTAAATGTCAGGATAATTAGTAAATGAAGCATTGCAGCGAGTGTGCAAGGAAGTGGTTGTGGTTGTTATCTTGTACTATCCCGGAATTTAACAGGCGGTACTAAAGAAAACTACGCAAACCTCAGTCAGTATAGCTGATCTTCTGACTAAGTTCTACCTCCTGAGTGCCAGTAGGCAATATACACGCATACAGAAACCTTACGTCTGTAGGGTGGTTTGGCTAGTTGGCTAGCTTGATTGGTTTCAGTATCTGTTTCGTTTGGTTATCTGGATATTTTGATTATTTGACTTCTTTAATTAGTTGGTTAGTTTGTTTAGTATAGTTAATTAACTGGTTTGATTAGCTGATTGTTGGTTTGGTTGGAGTGGTTAGTTTGTTAATTGGTTGGTTACTTTGATATTAATAGCCGGATGTTCTGGTTAGTTGACTGGACGGCTGGGTTTGTTTTATTGGTTGATTTGTGTAATTGGTTATCAGTTACAGACTTCGTAAATTGGTAATTTCGGTTCCTTACGTGTGAGAGTTGACTTGGGAGTGCAGATAAATCGCCACAGGTTTAAATTAGCGTCATCTTGTCCGACATGTTAAGCATCCGGAAAGATTTAGTGCTACCACAGGGTGTGGTCTGGATACAATGGCAGAACATGTCATACAAGACCCGGAGAGATTAGTCGATTGAATACGACGAGCCTTTGTAACCTTGACGTACAATGTAAAAATGATTTCATTGATAGCGATCGGCTACCGGCAGCTGAGTATCGCGCTCTCTGTAACCTGGAAATTACTTAAGGGTAAGCCTGACTGCCAGTCGGAGACACACAGGAAATCAGCTGCTAGAAGTACCCGTTCTTCACCCGGGATATGCTTCATTTCTTGATATTTTCACAATATATGTTGCCGGTAAATGAAATTCAAAGGAAATATTGCATTAAAATTAAGGAGTTAAGTGATATACCCGTAGTTCTTCCGAGATATATTTTTTTCGGTGACACAGTGTAGGACAGCTAAAGCTTTAATGCAAGAATAACATTCAAATTAAGAAATGAAAGTTTCTGCATGCAATTCATGAAACTATCCAGAAGTCAGTGCGTATTAGTCCCCCAAAGCATCTAACTAATCTATATGGCTTTTATGAATTCAGTACGTACTTCACAGGAAACACATTACGTCTCCGCTACAAAGCCCAACCGGTTAATGCTGTTTAAGGAAACAATCGCTGTTTGTTGTGAGAATCATACGGAACACACAAATGCACTGTGTGGGCAGAATGCAGTATATACTATAAATTCAGCCCGTACCCCACAGGAAACACATTACGTCTCCGCTACAAAGCCCAACCGGTTAATGCTGTTTAGGGAAATAATCACTGTTTATTGTGAGAACCATACGGGACACAAATACACTGTGTAGGCAGAATGCAGTATATATAAACTCAGTCCGTACCTTACAGGAAACACATTACGTCTCCGCTACAGAGCCCAACCGGTTAATGCTGTTTAAGGAAATAAGCTCTGTTTACTGTGAGAATTGCACGGAACAAACAAATACACTATGGGAGCAGAATGCAGAGTTCTAGTATGTTAAAGAAGGTTATATATACATATAATAACCAGTGGGCTCTAAAGGTTTAAGCAAAGGGATATCTTTAGATAAACACCATCCTCTCATTTCATGCGATAGTAAACCAAAACACTATTGTAACGCGTAGCCTTAATGGTAAGGAGAAAGATGAAGGGAGATCAAATTGGGATCATAAACCTCTGCATGCATGCAATATATTTGCAGCCCGAGGCGCTAAGCATTTTATTTTTATTATATTGTTGATTTGTTCGCCTGCAAATTATATTGCAGGCAATCTGGAGACTTGACTGAGCCGTCACGAGTCATGTCCTATAACCAGTTCTGGAACCATCAGTCAGATTTGTGTGTGGTCACGTGACTGTGGAGCTCCTGCGTTATGAATGTGCTGTCAGTGCTAAGAACCCAGAGAGCTGTTATTAAATATTGTGACATGTAAACCCATTGCAAGTAACAGCTGTGTAAACAGGCGACAGTACAACAGCCGTTGCTAGGGAACAGCTCTGTGAAAACTTTTCCCCGGAAACGAGAGAACACGAAATAAGACGAATCAATTGGCCGTAAACCGCTAGGCGTAAAGTAACTCTCTGACTGAGTTGTCGAGGCAGTTGGGAGTTGCAATTGTGAGAGGTGAGAAGCTGGTAGCTGAGGCCGGAGACAGTTAGGGAACCCAGAGGGAAGGGAAATATCCGACGTTAGAAGCTCCCACCAAGCAACGGCTATTGAAGGCTGAGAAGGCTTTATGTGTGCTGTAGTTACAGTGATCAATGGAGTGTTTAACTCAGTGAGACTGTCATAGTTATCTGTAGTTACCTTCTGTAAGTGTCCAATAAATTCGATTATCAAGTCCAACCCCATCTATAGCCACTCAATTACATGGCAACAGAACTAGATAGATATCTATAATGCTGGTTAAAGTATATAGCCTGGATGTGTGTGTGGATCTCTGTGTCCGCGCATGCGTATTGATGAAATATGCAACAAAATTAAGTTATTTACATATTCGTGACATATGAGCCGGGATAGCACAGTCGGTATAGCTACTGGCTACGGCCTGGATGACGGAGGGGTCTGAGTTCTAGTCCCGGTAGGGTTAAGAAACTTTTCTCTTCTTCACCTTGTCCAGACAGTCTTTGGGCCCACCCAGACTCCTATCCAATGGGTACCGGGGGCCGTTTCCCCGGGGTAAAGCGGCCGGTGCGTGAAGCTAGCTACTCACCTGCAACTAGTGCCGAGTTCAAGAAAGTGTGGATCTATATATCTACTCCCCCATACGCCTTCATGACATAGTGCTTAATTAGTCACGTACAGGGACAACTTTGCCTTTTTTTACGTATTTGTGACATAAGAATCAGTACTGTGGTATTATCATGCAACATTTATGTACGTAATGATAAAAATACAACATAACTTGACGTGTAAGACTTCAGATTTTCACACTAGTAACTATGAAGATTATCATATTCTGTCGTGTGACGTGTTCGAAATATTGGTTTTATTGGCTGAATTTGTGTCTTTTTTTTTATGGTGCTTGAGTAATGAATTTTGGTATTTAGAATTATACCTGTCATTTTGGTTATCTACCAAAGTTTCGGCGAAAAAAGTACTGCCTTCATTTTCAGGGTGGAAAATTAAGTCAAGTAAACAACTAGCAAATCTGTATAGAACTATAAGGTTTATTTTGGACTCTATCCATCGTCTGGTATATATAAGACAAATATACCAGACGACGGATAGAGTCCAAAATAAATCTTATAATTATATACAGCGTACACCATCGTCAGAATCCTTTAAAGTCTATTTAAATAGCAAATCTGCTTGGCTTGTTGCTTGTTGCTTTCTTGGCTTACTCTTCTACCTTGAAGAAGGAGGCTGTACTTTACTTGGTGAGATCAGTGAAATTTCACACTAAAATTATCACATCTCTTAATATAATAATCGTCTGTATAAATAAATTAATATATTGTTAAATATATATACAAAATAAATCAAAGAAAGGTGGCGGTTTAATTGGAATCTCTGGTTATAAGAATTGGCCTCAGGATATGACCTCAGGACCTGCTAATTAGAATGCATCAGAGACCACCCCGCTGTGCCCTGTGATTGGGAAGTCTTACCGCTATACCACCGTGACGTCACACAGGACTACCTACTGATTTTCACCGCTTTCTTCATTTCTATTGATTGCTTTTATCTCTGTAAGAGGAGATCACTTTCTAATTGTCTGATGATTGACGCACTACGATATTAAGTTAGCTCGTCTATTCACCGGTCGCCATGGAGGTACCGCTTCATATTATTCAGCAATAATATAATTGACATGACTTTAAACTCAGCGTGAGTCGTAAAGAAATGGCCATCCACACAGTGACATGGTCATTACAAGCGAAGCTTCTAAACACTCTTTTATTCTGCCGCCTCTTGGATAGGAGGGGGCATCACAATATGTGGTATGGAAAACTTGTCGTAACACACCAGTCAGCCGGGGTTAGTGGTCACATAAGTGAAAAGAGAAGAGACAATAACAAATTATTTTACACGTCGGAGAGAATATTAAAGTTATGTAGGTGTTGGTTAGATTAAGGAATCTTCTCTTTCTTAATATTCTTCATGTCCTGTATTTTGAGTGTTGATATTCAGTAATATTCAACGTGCGGCCCGTACAAGTATCACGTGACCTCAGTCCATATTATGTTGTTTGCAGGGAGAATGACCTCGATCAGTCTGAGAGTTCTTCTCCTTATCTTGAAGGTCGGGGTGGGGGGTGGGGGATGGGCCAGACAGAAAATCTGCACAAAGACTTAACTTTAAACCGGTTTAATATTATCCTTACAGATAGTCCCAGAGTTGCGGTTTCAGTACTGAAACACACGTAGATGGCATCACATTTTAAAGTCATTTCAATATTTGGTGTATTATCTTACTTTCTTAATAATTTTGATTTTCTCTCCAAAATCTATGTGGTCCAGATGCATGGCTCCCTATTCATTCCTCTTAATTAATCAACGCGTCAAGAAGACGTATGGCGAACTAGACGTATAACACCATTCATACTTAACCTCTGTAGCGGGTGGAGATGAATGAGCTGCTTCACGTTCCGGCCGCATTATCCCGGACAAATAGGCCCAGGTGCGCGATGATAGGAGACTGGTCGATCTGGCCGCTGTGGTGAAGTGAGAAATATCTTTGACATTCCTTGGAATCGAACCTCAGTTATCCATCCATGCAGCCAGATGTGTAGACACTGTACTGATTTACACCAGCTCTCAAATCTCTCTGTTGTCTTTTTGGTTGTGATATCATGCAGCGTTAGAAGTGGATATTAACGTTTCGGAAGAAAACATTACTTCCGTCTTCAGGGTGGAAGGTACTAACAGCAAGAGGCCGCGCCATAGCTCAAGCGGTTAGTCGCTGGCTTCCCACCGCAGCGACCCTGGTTCTAGCCCAGGTCTGGTCAAGTGGGATTTGTGGTGGACAAATTGGCGCTGGGGCGGATTTTCTCCGAGTACTTCGGTATTCCCTGCCAATCTTCATTCCACCAAATTCTCCATTATCATAATCACCAGGGGCAGGCTACAATAGGCCAATCAGTGGCCTCCGTGCCGAGTGGACCCAGTTGGACTCCACCCCCCACTGAGAGAATTAAAAAAAATCACTAACAGCAAGTTCCTCCAAAATATTGGTAATTTTCTGTCGGAATATACACGTACGTGCCAGTACCGATGTGGAGATGTCATGGAACCGACCGGACAGCCGATTCAGTGCGCAACAATTCGGCTGGATATAGGTTGGCTGACTTCATTTTTCTCTGTTAAAGCCAGTTACGTCATTGCTTGAAGAGAAGTATGACGTAGGCTTAGATATGAGGCATGAATAGCCCCAGATCTCTTTATGGTAAGAATAATGTTACTTCAGGCCTGAAGTACCGTCTGTGCGAGAGCGGTGCAGGAAAGCTATAAGCCAACACTGTACATAGCTGTATATAGCTATAATGGAGCATCATATCGCTAGTAATGTGCACTTCCAGTGGTTATTACATATACCACCTGCTTTAACATACACATGTCTGCAATTTACCTTTATAGTCTATTTACATGGGTTGCTCGGTGACGTAGTTGGTTCAAGTATTATGGTACAAGCCGGAAGATCGCGGATTCTAGTCCGGATGAGGTGTATTTTTAAATTTACCTAATCCTTACAGCCGAACTATTGCCGCCTTGGGGTTGACTCAGCCACTATGAGAAATGAGTACCAGGAATCTTCTTGGGAGGTAACGAACGGCCGGCGTGTAAGGCTGGCAAACTTACTGCCATCTGTGAGCCGATTGTCTAGAAAATGTGGGAGTTTCTCCGTTTCACGACTCCATGGGCCTCCACGGCTTGTTACAGGGATAGCTTTACCTTTTAGTGTATTTATGTCTTTCGTATAATTCTCATAGTAGACAGAGATCGTTTCTCTAAGCAGCATTAATCTGTTGATCTTTGTAATGGAGACATTGCGTTTTCTGTGATGTAGCGAAATGGATTTTAAATATTACTGGACAAATGTCAGGCTAAAACGATTTCTTGTCCTGTATTTCTTGATTTGCAACTGAGAATGACACACAGGACACTAAGAGTCATTAAATCAGGAACTGTCTGCAGACTAGGGTACAGCTGTCCGTACCACTGTCATGAAACATCAGTACTGGATTCAACATAAATCGAATCTTCTGGTTTTTCCCGGTCAGAAGGTAATGGATGTTAATGTACACTGTGAGAGAAGAGAAGAAGTGGTGGTCGTAGTGAGACATACTACATTGGG
>NW_019731262.1:2337088-2472288 GCF_002891405.2 Cryptotermes secundus | reverse complement strand
GGGAAGAAACTATATCTCCGATTTTGAAGGTTCCCAGGCAGTGCCCGCTTGTCCTTCTGGTAAAGATAGAGCATATGATCGGATTTTTGTTTGTTTGTTTTTGCTAACGTTGGGAGGGCTATATTAAGGCGAAATTTTGAATGAATGTTAATCTGAATAGTGGGGGATATTAAAAATCAGTTCGTACCTCACAGGGAACATTGCCTCTGCATTAAGAAGTCTAATGATTTAAGGTTAAAGAAATAATCGCTCACTCACTCACTCATGGAACTGAACCCTTCGTGTGAAGCTGGCACTAATGGAGATACTCAAGAATATCCCAGGATTTTATGGAACCCGAAGGTTCATTGCCGTATTCACAAGAGCCCTCCACTGGCCCCTATCCTGAGCCAGATCAGACCAATCTATATCATCCCATCCTATTTCTCTCAGATCCATTCTAATATTGACCACCCACCTATGCATTCCTCTTCTCTCCCATTCGTGCTACATGCCAATCTCATCCTTCTTGACTTGATCATTCTAATTATACTTAGAGAAGAGTACAAGTTATTAAGTTCTCTCAAAGGATGAGATAACAGGTTCTTCCGAAATGTTGGTACTTATCTACCAAACTACAAGGCCTGGAATCTCCTAAATTTATCTGTCGTGAAAACCGAAAATCTCATGTACCAGATACCGTTATATATCGGTTTAATATAATAATCGAGCTATTAAATTGGCTTAGGTATTCCGGGAGATGAAGACGTCAGTAGTCTCACTGGTAAGCGAAACCGAAATTTCAGCACCGTTCGCAGGTAAATCTTTTATCGAATGGTATAATTTTTCCCCACAGCGTTCCGAATGAGGCAATAACGGTGGCTCTGACAAATTACATATTTATATACTTCTGTATTTGTTGATGCAAAGCCCCTTAAGAATTCAACATAAAATTTCATAATTTGTTATGTAAGCTTTTGTACTGTTTAGCTCTGCTTTCTCCTGTATTTATTTCCAGTTTTACATTTTCTCGAATGATGCGCCGATGTTTACGCCATCTCCCACGAATAATACACATAAGTAGTCGATTGTAAACCGTCTCCTTCGCATAATACTCTATAGTTCACGTGTACATATCAAAATATTGTCAGTGCTCACAAAATAGACATATTACAAAGAAAAAACTGCTAACTCATTCGTAAGCTGCTGCATAACTTAGATTTACAGGTCTTGTTAAAACTCAGGTATTCGTTGCTATGGTAACCTGGAATTGCGTAACAAGAAGAATAATAATTCTGGTGCTCAAAACTCCTTTTGTTATAAATCATATACGTGTTGCAGTCATTAAGTTCGTCGACTGTGGTTTTATCGCATCATATTACAAGGTATTCACATACACTTATACAGATCCACATCGGCCCTCAAAATAGTTGCCGTTGGTTGCTATGCAAATCTGCCAACGTTGATATAGCTGCCGAAAACACTGCTGAAACATATTGGCAGGAAACTCCCGTACGGCCTCTCTTGTGGCACTGACGACCTCCTCGGACGACTGAAATCTACGGCCACGTAGCTTTGCTTTCAAGCGGTGAAAGAGAAAGAAATCGCACGGTGCGAGATCAGGTGAGTACGGAGGGTGTGGCAAAACGGTGACCTGATGCTTTGCCAGTTCTCTTGGACAAGAACAGAGCGATGTGCAGGGGCGTTGTCGTGCAGCAACAGCCAATTCTTCTTACACCAAATGTTTCGCTAGGGGATTCGCCTAGTTTCTGGCAGAACTTATTTGCCTGTTCTTCAAACTGCCACATTTTCGACTTCTGCCACTTGCATTTAACTGCAGTTCACAATAGAGGCCATAGTTCTGCTTACACTGTTTGCACACAACTGCCTCTTGCTGTGACGCGAGATGAAGTGACAGGGTACCATATCATGCTTCAATCTATCCACTGTAATGCACTGCAACGATGATTTGCGGTCAGTCTACGAACTTATTGACTATGGTAGTATAAGGATCTGTGGTGTATTTAACGACTGTTGTAATTGATCAGACTGATAACACCAAATCATGGTATCGCTGGTGGGACATGAATGTGAGTGAATGTTGAATGGGTGAGGTAAAAGTAAAGTTGCCCTGGCGCTTAATTAATTAAGCCCTAGGCCTCCTGCAATTTCCCCACTACATTTATCGATGTCCCCGTAATCTGTCGTAGTGTAGCGTAGATCTGTACGCGTGTAACGTCTAACTGCCATACGCGTTACTAGACACGGGAAATTTTGAAGAGCGCTCAGGGGAAAACTTGATAAAAAAAGTTGAAGATAAAATTATCCCTGTATCAGGCCGTGAAGACTCATAGGGTTGTGAGACGTCAAGGCTCTTATATTTTCTAGACAATCGGGTCACAGATGGCGGTAAAGTTGTCAGCCTTACGCGCCGGCCGCGCTTTACTCCCCAGGAAAATTATTTAACTAACTCCTGTTACTCATTTCTGACAGAAGTTAAGTCGATCCCAGGGTCATAGTGCGGCTTTAAGGATTAGGCCAATTGAAACCCCCAATGACCTCATCGGGAATCGAACCCGCGACCTTCCGACTTGTAGCATAGTGCCTCAACCAACTACGCTACTGCTTTCCCTCAGTAGAAACTGGGTAACGTTCTCAAAACACAGATGGGTCTCGTTTCTGTAGTTGAAACTGGAACTTATTGGACACCCCTAGATCCTGTTGTGTTTATTGAGGCATCCTAGCCTGAAGCCACTACTTTACTCGATATGGCTCACGAAGATGGTGATGCTGAGGTTCTCAAGGGGTCGTCATGGAAATTTTCGCAGATGAGTTATATTCATCTCGTCAAGCACATCATTTGAACGTGTGAGAAACCGCTTCACTTCCTGATGTGTGGCTCCAGGCCTTAGCTGCAAGAGTCAGAATTTTGTGATGCCTTAATTTTGGCTACAACAAAAAAAGGGGGAGCAAGGCATGATTTAAATGAGCTCCAGAGGTCTGGTAATTGGGCCCCTCTCTAGCTGTAAATAGCACAAGGTAAAATAATGTATTTCCGATCTTGCAGGATATAAGGTTCTCACAGCTGTGCTTATGAGATATAAGACGGAGTAATCAGTTGCAAGTCTACCGACGTTTTGGAGGAAACTCTTTCACGCTGATTTCTTGCTTGCCTTATTCTTCAACCCTAAACGTTGAAGCGAAATGTTCCTCCCGAAACGTCGGTTGATATTCAACGGACTACACGACGTTATATTCAAGAAGATAGAAGTCTCTATTTCGTATTTCATTTCCCACTTTAATGTAAGTAGTGATTCCAACTTCCATTTTTCTTATAATAAGTAGCTCTTGGTTTTGCCTTTTAAAAGTAAAGTTGTCCCTGTGTTTAACTACGCCATTCTTAACCTCGGCCCTAGATGAAGATAATTGGTCAGCTCCAATCTCCAGCCGATTTAACCCACGTACAGACCCCCCTTCCAGTACCCACTGGATAATTGGCCTGAAGAACCACCTAGAAGTTGTAAAGCTGTCCTTGTGCTTAACTAATTAAGCGCTATGCCATGAAGGCGTTGGGAGGAGTGAATATATAGATCCATATTTTCTTGACCTCGGCACTAGTTTGAGGAGAGTGATCAGCTTCACGCCCCGGCCGCCTTACCCCCGAGAAAGAGCCCTTATTACCCATTGGATAGGAAGTTGGGTGAACCCCAGAGCCGGTTTGGACGACGTGGAGAAGAGAAAATTATTGACCCTTCCGGTGCTTGAACTCCGACCCCTCAGTCGTCAAGTCCGTAGCCAGTCGCTCTACCGGCTGAGCTATACCGGCTCTTAGAGAAGAAAAATAGTTTATCCCTATCAGGAATTTAACCACGGTTCCTCGTTTTTCCAACCAATCGTGTAGTCACTATAGGGACTTATCTTTTTATGTATAAGACCTCTTTCCACAATAATTGTAATATTCCAGTACTGACTGAATGGAAGGCAAGACCTAGGAAGACCAAAACTACGATAGAGAGACGAAGACCATTTTCTCCTTAGGTCCCTAACGATGTAACCGAGTCAGAGTTACTTTAAGACTGTCAGCTTACCACCAATCGGTTCGTCTTGGCGTCAGGCCCCTTGAGGCCCACGACCAGTTTTTTTTCAACTGAACACTTGCGGTTGTAGTCTTTACATAACATACTCTCTGACGAGAGGGTGGATCTGTCGTTTACAATTGCTGTTGAACTCGCCAGCGCAGTCATTCTCTGATCCCAGTCCCGCGGGACTCACGACCATATTTTACTGTCTCAGATTCTAGACTCCCGTAAACTGGAGGGCCAGGTTCCCTCATTTATATCCTCCAGGAACAGGGTGGCCCAGTTGTAACCCTAGGCACTGGATCCGTTTCTGTCGCCTCAGATGCTCTTGTTCCCTCCTAACTGAAAGAATTTCGTGATGAATACAAGAGAAGATATGAGTAGTACAGATCTTCAATAGCCATTTCGATGTGTATAATTGCGAAGTACTTTCATAAGCTCATGAGACAGTGAAGTTTACAGTTAAGTCGGACACAAACATTGTTGAACCTTGCATGACTTAGTTGCTCTAAGGTCAGTTACACAAGAAGCTAATCTTCACAGCCCTGGAGTGGAACGTAGCAGCTTTTCGGGCAGCTGTCAGAGAAGATGAAAGTTTAATTGAAATACTATCCACTATGCAAACTTTCAGTCCCCATTTCCTGCAAAATGCACATGTTATGGCGTAGGCCACATTATCACAGTTCACCAATTACAACGACTTGAAAGTTGATTATTAATTGAAGAAAATAATTCATTTTTTCACACATTTATTGTGTATAATCTGCAGATTCTGCAATATATATATATATATATATTCAATAAGTACTTGCTCGTGAATTAGTTATGCCCACTGACTTAAATAATATATTTTCTTTTTGTTCATTTAGGTATCATTTTAATTCTCGTATTGAAACTTTACCCAGGTCTGCCTGGTAGATTAAATTATTGATCCTACGGGGACTCGAACTCCGACCCCGTCGGTCATCCAGCCCGTAGCCATTCGCTATACACACCACGTTATCCCGGCTACTCTATTGGAGGGGGTCATTTTATGACGCTGTCAGTGTTAGCCTATGCAGTGTCTTCTGATAGGATGGGTGATGGACGGTTTGGAAGAAAGTGGTCATATTCTAATCGAGATAATATCCAAACATTTATCTGGGGGCTGAGGAATACCATGAACATCAGTCAGGATAGCTGATGTCCCGGCCGGGATTCGAACCAAGCACCTGCCGAATACGAATCTAGACCATTACCGCTATGCTAACTCGCGCTGCGAAACTGGCTTACATTCTATAAACCAAGAATATTGTGGTGTGTAGACCTGTTGTTAGGCGGCGACTGTGTAGCGGCCGTTGCTAGGCATTGGCCCCCTAACAACAACGGAGGAATGGCGTTTTCTGTGCGGTCCGCTAAGCAACAATTGAACAGCAACAGAGGAACGATATTTGCTGTGTGGTCGGTGCCGAGATGTTATAAGCAGGACAGCTGGAACAATGAGTGAGCACTCACCCTTTCGTCAGAGAGGATGTTACATAAGAACTATGACCATAAAGATTCAGTTGAAAAAAGTATCCTAACGTGTGCCTCAAGGGACTTGGCACCAAGATGAACTGAGAGGAGATAAACCGCCAGTCGCAAAGTAACGCCGACTCTTAACTCAGTGAGTTGTAGCCGGTAAGAACAAGAGCAAGTAAGCAGAGGAAATTATTTTGATCCATCACCAGGCAACGACTGGCGAAGACACAGCAGACGGAAGACAGCACGTGCTGCAGCGATAGCGCTATAGTTACTTGTAGTTACGTTCTGTAAGGGTCCAGTAAATCCGATTGCAAATCCAAACCCCGTCTATAACCACTCGATCACGTGACAAAATACAAACCATTGACTGCCTAGACAAGCGTCGAGGTATCGTCGTAGAGGAAGATCAGCTGGAAAACCGAGAAAGTAAGCTTTGAACTGGAAGCAGGTTTAAAGCTGATAATTGATCAACTGAATGATTAATGATGATGACAGTAAAACCGAATATTACAGAATTGTATCTCGAATATGCTAGTTTCAAATCATGGCGGAGACACAGTCTGTTTTTAGTGGTATTATTCAGTCCTTCCAGTCAAATGTCCCGATAGTACCTCGTGTAGACCACAAGATTTTCCTTGCAAAGACTTACGAATTTATTTATCATCCGTCCATCCACTATGGAGCAGGGATAGCTCAGTCGGTATAGCGAATGGCTAGGGGCTGGACGACTGAAGGGTCGGAGTTCGAGTCCCGGTGGGGTCAAGAATTTTCTCTCCTCCAAATCGTCCAGACCGGCTCCGTGGTCCACCCACCCTTCTATCCAATGGGTACCGGGTGATCTTACCCAGGGGTAAAGCGAACGGGGCGTGAAACTGACCATTCACCTCCAGCTAGTGCCGAGGTCAAGAAAAAGGTGGATCAATACATCCACTCCCCCATACGCCTTCATGGCTTAGTGCTTAATTAGTTGAACACAGGGACAACTTTACCTTGTATCATCCATTGTTTAGCCTAGTTACTAAAAGCGTCGTAAAATTACCCACAAAAAAAGGGTGTGTCTTTATTTAAATTGTGAAAAAAGTCTTCTGGTTTTCTTTACGAGGATCTTGAACGTTCTAGCGCATAGATGTGCCAAGTACGTAGGAACCCGGTACTGTCACGGAAAGAGGAAGTGACGGATTTATTATATGTGTTCTGATCTTTCTTCCTATTCTTCTTTTAAAGAAATACGAGGTCGTTGTCCGAATTCCTCATCACCGTTTCATGTCGCTTCCTGACAAAATGAGCCCGCCCTCTCGTGGAACTGCTTGCGTACGGTCCGGTTCTCGTTTGGACCGGCCGCCATGTCACCAGTCACCAGTCACCGTGACTGTGCAGCCTGCCAGCGTGCGAGGTCAACAATGCTGTTGTTAAGGCAACCCGAGAATCGCGATACTTGGAAGCGGACATCAGCTAAAGAGGCTTCCCTCCTCAGTAACAACTGCAGTGGGCGATTCTATTGTCTGTGTCGACTTCCTAAAGAGGTCAACTTCGCTTGTAGTCTTTTTGGGCGTGGATCTTGGTCCTTCAGAATTAGGGAAGAACGCAGACCTTCTCAGGAGCCGGGATAACGAAGTCCGTATAGCGACTGGCTATGGGATGGATGACCGAGGGATCGGAATTCGAGCCCCAGTAGGGTCAAGAATTTTCTCTTCTCTACGTCGTCCAGGCTGGCACTGGGGCCCACCCAGCGGCCTATCCAATAGGTACCAGGGACTCTTACCCCCGGGTAAAGCGACCGGGGTGTGAAGCTGACCACTCACCTCCAGCTAGTGCTGAGGTCAAGATAAATGTGGATCCATACACCCAATCCCCCATACGTCTTCATGGCGTAGTGCTTAATTAGTTAAGCACAGGGAGTGAGGCCGCGCCATAGCTCAAGTGGTTAGTCGCTGGCTTCCCAACGCGGCGGCCCGGGTTCGATCCTGGGTCTGGTCAAGTGGGATTTGTGGTGAACAAAGTGGCACTTGGGCAGGTTTTCTCCGAGTACTTCGGTTTCCCCTGCCAATCTTCATTCCACCAATTGCTCCACAATCACCCTCACCTATCATCTGGGGCTGGTACAATAGGCCAGAAGTGGCCGCAGTACAAGGGACTTAGTCCCACCTCACTAGCATTAAAATAAAAAGCCCAGGGATTTTACCTTTTTTACGTAGACCTTCTGTGCCTGGGAACAGGATGCTGAGAAGAATATTTAGAGTAAAAGGGATGAAGTAACATCTTAGCTTGTACTCTTCGTCAAGTATAAGTACAAAGATAAAGTCAAGGAAGATGAAATGGACAGGACATGTAGCACGAATGGGGATGAGAGGAATGCATATAGGATTTTGGTGAGAAATCCAAAAGGTAAGAGACCACTAGGCAGACCAAGACGTATGTGAGTGGATAATATTAAGATGAATCTCAGAGAGAAAGGTTGGGTGGTATAGACTGGATTGTTCTGGCTCAGGATAGGGGCCAGTGGAGGGGTCTTGTTAACATGGTAATGAAACTGTAGGTTCCAAAAAATATTGTGTTATTCTTGAGTAGCTGAGCGACTGGCGGAGTCTCAAGAAGAGCTCAACTTCTTGGAGTGATTTAATTAAGAGGACGGAAGTGAGAGGAGGCAGGAGAAAGCCGCACGACGAGGAGCTGCATACTTTCTATTGTTAGAATGACGAAATCGAAAGAATGAGATCGAGTGGACATGTAGCTCGAATGGGAGCAAAGACGAATCCGTACAGAATTTTGGTAGGAAACTAAAAGGACAAGTAGGAAGACCTAATGTAGATGGGAGACAAAAATTAAAATTTATCTTAAAGAATAGGATGGGTGTTGTGGATTGGATTAATCCCACTCAGGATAAGAAAAAATTGAGGGATTTTGTGAGCACTGTAGTTAACCTACAGGCCATATCAAATGTTGAGAATATTTTTGAATATCCGAGAGACTTCTAGACGTTCAAGAAGGGCTCTGCTCTACAAACAAACAAACTCCGTGATTTTAGTCCGCAAGCGAACTATACATCTGTACAATTTTAAGAAATTCATTTCGTGTAAATATGGATCTATACATCCACTCCCCCATACGTCTTCATGGCGTAGTGCTTAATTAGTTAAGCACAGGGACAATTTTACCTTTTTACCCTTACCGACAAACGAATGTGTAGAACTTCGTATTAAGGAGATCCCAGCATCAAATCCCGGTCTAGAGATTCACTATCCTGAACGAACTTGTGCGTGGTATTTCTTAGTCCTTCCATGCGATTCTGCGACATTACGTCAAATTTTGTCACAGTTGATTATTGGTTATTCCCAATACATTATTCTTTAATCATCCTGTTATTCGGAGCAACTGTCATAATCATTAAATAAAACATAAATTAATAAAATAGTATATTAGCTTTTACGTTCAGTTGTAGATATAAATGAAGTTCAAACATCTCGGACGGTGCTGTAAGGGGTCTTATGATAGAACAACTAACTCTTCTGTTAGTTCCTCGTCAATATTGGGTATTTTACTCTGCTAATATGAGTGATATATATACATACGGCTATTCTGAGTAAATTAGAATTCTCGTACTTAAAAGCAACGCTAGTTCAAAACAGTTTCTCGTGTTTGCGTGAATTGAGAACTAGGATTAAAGTCAATATGAACAAGATCACTCATTTTGACCACGCTTTTTTTATCTGCCGTAAATGAGAGATGAACTGTGTTTCTTCCTCCCTCTCTCCCGCCCTCAATTCTAAACATAGGAAAGGCAAATATTTCGAAACCAAAGAAATTTTGTCACTCGTTGCCTAAGATTATAAACCAAAATATAAATATAAGTAGCTTAGTGCTATAGTGACTAGATCACAGGATGGATGCCTTAAGAATCGGGGTTCCATACCAGGCAAGAGAATAAGGGTGACAACCTCACTGCCATCTGTGAGCCAATTGTCTAGATTCTAGACTCTAGAAAGTATGAGACCCTCGATGGCCTGTTACAGGGGTAGTTTTACTTTTTTTATCACATCCTCAAAACCGACCACGGGTCAATTAAGCCCCATCTGTAATGGATATCAGGGGAGTATTTCCGGGAGGTTAAGCGGCCGGGGTGCGAAGCTGAGTACTCTCCTTCATCCATTGGCGAGGATAATAACAGTGGACCTAAGCCTCCATTCTCCCATACGCTTTCATTGCGTAGTGGTTAACCACGGTGTCAATATCGCCTTTGTATTTGTGCCCGAAAGACATGTTTAAGAATGTAACTTAGTAACCTGTTTGCATGCTATATCTCACGACATTTCTTCTATTTTCAGAATATCATCGGTTCCCAGCTCCACCAAGGCGAACGTAAGTTAAGTTACTGTTACCACTTACCGGCAGAACCTCCACAGCATCCAGACCTGCTCTGATGTCCACTGAATCTCTATCCCCAGAGGTTCTGCAGATTATTCTAAGATGCAACGTGTCCTGGGGTGAAGCTGACAACTCATCTCCATCTACTGCCGAAGTTAATTCATAGAACTTTACCCCCACACCCCATACATTTTCACGGCATTATAATTAAACACAGGACAAGTTTAGATTTCCATCTTCGAAACACAGAATTTTTCTGAACTCTGAAATTATCACGAAGGTGAATATGAAGGCTGTAAATTCTGGGGTATGACACCGTGTAGTCTGGTAGATAGTTAGGAACGTGTTGGATGAGGCAGGTGTTGTGTATCTACAGGGCAGAAATTAGACATAATATTAATGGCATTACAACTACGTAAGCCTTAAGGCTGGGCTCCTTAATTTCCTGACACATTTTGTGCTAAAACAGCCTGCACTCGTTTCGAAATAAGGCGCTTTCCAAAGTTGTGCAGCAGTTATGGAGCTTTACGCTCCAGTTGCTATGACCCCGGGAAAAGAGCTAATTGATCACCCTTAACGGGGTCTGGGTGTGCACTAGACTCAGTCTGTACGCTGAGTGCAAGAGAACAGCCGATACCCTCGCCAGTCATACAATCGCCATTGTACACCCCTTATCGATGTCTCTACTGAACTTTACCAGCTCATTTTTAGATGTGAGTTACCTGTAGTCGAAAATGCACATGCTAATTATTGGATAAAACTCGTAATATTCAGAATTCAGTTGAAAGAAATAGCATGACAGAAAGTGTACAAAACTTTAATTTTTCCTGTGGCTCTGTATGGGTGTGAAATATGGTCTCTGATATTAAGGAAGAAACATAGACTGAGGGTGTCTGAGAACAGGGTGTTGAGGAGAATATTTGGACCAAAGAGAGATGAAGTGACAGGAGGTTGGAGAAAACTGCATAATGAGGAGCTTCATAATTTGTGCTCTTCTTCAAGTATAATTAGAACGATCAAGTCATGAATATACGATTGGCAGAGCATGTAGCACGAATGGGGAAAAGACGAATCATGCAGGATATTGGTGGGAAAACCGTAAGGGAAGAGACCACTGGAATAGCAAGGTATAGGTGGATTGACAATATTAAAATGTATCTTAGAGGGATAGGGTGATATGGTATGAAATGGATTGATCTGGCTCAGGATGGGGACAAATATGACCAATATGAAACTTTTAAATCATATTTATAAACTTAGTTCGTACCTCACAGAAAACACATTACGTCTCCGCTACAAAACCCAACCGGTTAATGCTGTTTAGGGTAACAATCGCCGTTTATTGTGAGAACCGTAGGGAACACATAAATACGTACACTGTATGGGCAGAATTAAGAGTTTATTAATGTTAAGTCAGGCGGTTTACAGCACTACCTTTTACGGCTATGAAAGTAAGCCCCATTTATATGATGTTGATAATGCAGGGTTCTGTTTTAATCATTGTTGTATCAGTGCGGTCGTTGGCTCGAAGACGCTTGTTAGATGAATTTTCTAGGGCGTTGTCCATCCGAAGCCTCGTCCCGGGTTCTCGCTTGAGAAATGACAAGTGACCGTCCTAAGAAGAGCGGTCAGGTTGTTATGAGTTGGTGACTACCGGCGACGCGCTCCAGGCACCGTATCATCACCGTGATAATGGTCATTCCTCCCTTCGCCATGAGACACTTGTCACACTCAAGAGATCGCGTTTCGCTTCCTCTCTCTGACTCGACTTGTCGTACCCAGACACAAGCTCTGCACTTGAATCTGCCGTTCAGAATAACAAATGGGTAATGTATGCATTGCATTTGTTTCACTGGTTCAAAAAAATCGAAGGACTTAGGAAAAGAGAAGTTCTCGGAAGAACTGATTGCCTTCTTTTCTTTGACACGTCACGGACAGCATAGAAAACGACACTTTTAACATTTTTTCTATTGCGCAGTAACGTTTTGCCCGGCCGTTGCTTAACAACGGTAGAGCGATACATATATAGGCAACAGACTGAAGGGAGGAATTTATGAAGTACCAGATATTTGTTACTGCGAGACAGTTGCGGGTTTGTAGTTCGCAGTTACTGCTGGTCCTCGCCAGCATAAACCTTCTCAAGGTCGAGTCCGGCAGGACTCGTGACCACGTTTTACCATCTCACATTCGAGACTCTTCCAACCTGGAGGGCCAGGTCCCCGTATTTATATCATCCAGGAACAGATGGTCCAGTTATACCCCCAGGCACTGGGTTCCCTTTTCGTCGCCTCCTACGACTCGCAGGGTTAGTGTAGAGATATTCTAACTCTCCCCCACACGGGCAGCTTAATTAAGTGAAGGAATGGTGCCACAGTGGTAGTGTAAAGGAAAAGCTGTCCTTGTGCTTAATTAATTAATCACTATACAATAAAGACGTATAGCTCCAACATCATTGTCCTCGACACTAGGTGGAGGTAAGTGGTCAGCTTCACGCTTCTGGCGCTTGGCCCCCGGGGAAGAGCCCTACGGTATCCAGTGGATAGAAGGCTGAGTGGGGAGAACCACAAATATCTCAGGATGGCCAATCACTGGCATTAGATTTTAACTGGGGCCTTCCCGAACAAGAACAAGGAACACTGGTCTGTAGTGTTGGCCCGTATAAAGTTAGTACAAATTGCCTCCGAAAGGGTGAGGATGGGGGGTGAGTTGTGGAAACCATCTGCCGTCCTCGCCGAAACACAACGGTTATATTCCGTAGAGTTGGGGAGCAAACATGGGCCTTCTCGGGGCAATGTGCCTCATGAGGCCTTGTAGATGGGAGATAATATTAAAGTGGAGTCATAATGTCGAAAACAAAAAGAAAGAGCAATTGCTTGTGAAAATTTATGTCTTCTGGGATATAACCCCTTGTAGTACGTTCAAATTCTACTGACTTTCTGGAGGAACATGTCGCCTCCATCTTCAGGGACGAAGAAGCAAGACACCAGCGTGAACTCAGATGGCAAGTGGGACCAAGAGAATAACAAGAAGCTGTTCGTAGCCACCGCTCTCAGGACCTCACGTCCTAAAGAACTGATTTCTGAATCGGAATTTGAATAGCCGGAATCTCCATGGGGGGCATCCACTAGGTTGCAGGATGTTTTCCGTGGTTTTCCTCAGCCCTTCGAGTTAATTCTCGGGATTGTACCTCAAATTATGGCGCAACCGCTTCCTTCAACATTTTTTCTATTTTATTATTTACTATTCCTAGCGTTCGACGCTTTACAATCCGAGCTACTGTGAGCGTCGTTAAATAAGCAACATACCTAAAAAATCAGAGGAAGAAGGAATATATATATATACTTTAATATCAGAAATAAGAGACGACATGGGCCTGCGTGCAGATGGTAGGATAATATTAAAATGCCTGTTAGATTTACCGGGTATGAAGATGTGGACTGACGATCACAGTGGCCTCACGGTCTAAAGCATGAACTATTTTCGCTCCCTCGGACGCTGGGATCAGGGGTTCGAATCCCACTTGAGGCATGGATGTCTGTTTTTGCGTTTATTCCGTGTTTGTATCGTTCTGTGGGTAGGTAGCGGCCTTGTGACGGGCTGATCCCCAGTCCAAGGAGTCCTATCGACTGTATAAAAATAATACGAAACTGAAGAAGAGGTCAGGGCCCAAAAAAGGGCTGTAGGACCATTGATGAATGAAAATGAATGAGGATGTGGACTGGATTAAACTGGCCCCAGGATAAGGACCAGCAGCAAACTTATTTGAATGGTATGATGAAATGTGGTATTGAGGTTACCACAACGTTGATTTTGATTAGTATTATCTTCGGGGACTAACATGGTATGGTCCGATAGAAGTCCTCCGACGTTTCGGAGGAACCAGGCTAGTATAGACGTCATTTGACAGGACAGTACGCCTTTATTTCCTAAACTATAACTGTGTTCAACGTAATAAAAATTTTTCCTTGGCCAGCTAAGTGACTCTTAGATTCTCAAAATGGGCCTCGTTCAGGAAGTTGTTTGTTTGGTTAAATTTCCATTACAGGTACAATATTTTCTTTCTGATGTAATTTCTCTGACATGTACGGAAGCAAGTAATTAGCTTTCATTGTAGCTGGCTTGCGAGCCCCACTTCTTCACTTCCCCAAGTTCTAATCACATTCTGAAGTTTTCCCGATTTGATAAATCATGAATGTTGATGGTAGGAAAAGTTCCTACCCTGAATATAGGGGTTGAGGAATATATTTCAAGGGATGTAAGGGTTAATAGTCAGCTGGAGAAGTAAGAAGAGGGAATAGGGGTAGCAAGAAAAGTACAAGGACATCTATAGAGGCGCTCGGAAGAAAGGAAGACTAATTAATTCCTTTCCTACGTCTTCCCCCCCCCCATCTTCACCCTGTGCGCGTGGCTCTCTTTATACATCCGTCCCATCAACGGGTCACTTACAGTGCAACAAGGACTCATGTCACCGTGGAACGAGTGCTGATCGGTAAGTGCTCAAGTTAGTAATTAATCAAACGGCACCGAGTTCGGCTACAGACTCCGCGAGATTTAGAATTGCCGAGAATGTGGAATATTGGTGAGAAAGCCAGAAGTAAGGAGACCACTGGTAAGACCAAGAAGTAGGTGGGTGAACAATATTAAAATGAATCTTAGAGATATTGGGTGGGATGGAATGGATTAGATTGATCTGGTTCAGGATATGGACCAGAGGAGAGGAGGGCTCTTGTGAACACGGTAATGAACCTTCGGGTTCCATAAAATGCTGGGAAGTTCTTGAGTGGCTGCACAATTAGCGGCTTCTCAAGAAGGGCTCAGCTCCATTAGTGAGTGATAAAGTAGATATCCAAATTGTTATTTGAGATAATTAGTTATGTGTGTTCTTAATATCGTATATGAATTATTAGCATACAAATTATTTCGAAACTTTAATACCATGTATATTTCACACGAGATTTGCAAGATTTTAAGTTCTTGTGGGTGGGGGGAGAATCCTAATAAGATGAACTACTGCGTCACGCCATGAAGATATATGGGGGGAGTGGAGATGTAACACCACATATTCTTGACCTTCGAATTTCATGGCTTCGCGTTCTGGGCGCTTTAACCCCCGACCCATACCGGTGAAATCTCTCCCGTTACCCACTGTGTAGGAATTTGGTTGGGCCAGGTCTGGTCACTATGGGAAAGGTAAAAGGTAAAATTGTCCCTATGCTTAACGAAATAAGCATTACGCCATGACGGCGTATGGATGTATAGATATATTTTTTCTTGACTTCGGCACTAGATGCAGGTGAATGGTCAGCTTCACGCCCCAGCCGCTTTTTCCTTCGGGGAAAGAGCCCCTGTACCCATTGGATAAGAGGTTGGGTGAGCCCCAGAGCCAGTCTGGGCGACATGGAGAAGAGAAAGTTCTAGACTCTACTGTGACTCGAATTCCGACTCCTAGGTCGTCCAGCCAGTAGCTAGCCGCTATACCGACTAGGCTATTCCGGCTCAAAAATTGACTCTGCCTGGAATCAAAACCCCTCCGTCCAGCCCCTAGACAGTCGCTATATCGACTCATGCAAAAGTTGCTTAGTTATTATAATGTTTTTATTCGGGTTTCATTCTTATTTCATTCATGCTGACTCTGTATCTGGCCTGTAGGCTTTGAATAAGCACGCTAAGAAATTCTAGTAATAATAATAATAATTGTTATAAACGTTAACATTAACAACTCCGTTAAGGAGATCAACAGAACCACGAGCTGCAGGTCACAGTAGAGGCCTACCCACCTCACAGAAAACTCGCTCTCACACCTCGATACCGACGACTGGACTTCGATTCAAGATGGAGAGAGAACATGAGTGATACACAGTTTTGGCATTGGTTCTACAACGAGAGAGAAGTCATGTGACTGGAAACAAACGCCAGCCCGGTCAGACTTAGGGCATTCACACAGAAGTTCATAGAAATTTGAAGAAACACAGCTTAAATTGTTAGGACTAAACTGGCCCATCTTTATCATGAACACATGTACTGCAAGTTTAACAAGAAGTTCTGTGAAGAACTAATTGTGTAATTTTCTTTGATACGACAAGAACCGCATAAAAAGAGACGAGACAAAAAATTCTTCTATTCTTGCATGTGTACCCTTCCTGCGTTAAATTGTTTGCCCAGCCGTTGCTTAGCAACGATACGAAATACACATATAGACACAGATTTATATGAGAGTTTTATGAAGTACGCCGTTTATGGGCTCAGGTGCCATGATATACATACGAAGTTTCATAAAGATCGGTTATTACACAGACAGCGTGGTGGTCTCATAAGCCTACTTTTGTTTTTTCAAAACGAAAGTAAGCTAAAAACTCTGCATTCCGCCAATACAGTGTTTTTATATGTTCCATACGATTCTCAAAATAAACAGCGATTATTTTCCTAAACAGCATTAACCGGTTGGGCTCCGTAGCCGAGACATGATGTGTTTCCTGTGAGGTACGGACTGAATTTATATATACTGCATTCTGCCCACACAGTATATTTGTGTGTTCCATACGATTCTCAAAATAAACAGCGATTATTTCACTACACAGCATTAACCGGTTGGGCTTCGTAGCGGAGACGTAATGTGTTTCCTGTGAGGCACGAACAGACTTCTTATATACCGTTCAGAAAAAATTCGTCGTGAAAACGGTAAACTGAAGAAGGACCTTGCATTATTTCGAATGTATGCGCAATAAACAATCCTGATCAAGTGTTTTCGGTGTTTAAAATAGCGAGGCTAACATCTTCATCTCTCAGTCAGGGAGTTGGGCTACAATCTGGTCCATCCCGGCCTCATTCGCTTAGCCGTCTCTTCAGAGGTTTTCTCTGAGCCTTTATCTATGTTATTTGTAAACGCGTAGTATTGTAGCATGTAGAGCCGTTACTATGCGACGACCGGAAGACAGGTGAATATAAGAGAGGGGTGCTGTTGAAAACGGGGTGTTCCTACGTGTGTTGTGTCGAGGAGTTTAACTTGAAGACAACTTGGGGCGAAAAGTCAGTTCCTAAAGGGAGACTGTGAAGAGAGGACTTGAGCCGGAGGCAGAGAATAGCCACTGTTGGAGCCGTTACCGGGAGATATCTAGTAACCGACTGAGAACACTTTCTCTTGATATTCAGGTCGAATTCGAAGAATTCTTGCCCACAAATGATTGAGGACTCCGAGATAATAATCAGAATTCACTGTCTGATCTTCTGGCAGAAATTCCTTTTGAGTGATTCCTTTGGAATAGAAGAAATGGTTAGCAGTGTCTTTGCTCGACTCTTTTGTATGAGCACTTTCTTTGGTTTCTGCTTGTTTGGGCTCAACCACGCTGCACTCTGCCGCTTTGTGAGAGGCTTATATTGAAAATACCAATGCTCGTCACCAGCAACAAACGATTTTGTAAATTTTGTATCACTTTGGGCCGACCGTAACATGTCTGCAGTGTTCCACTCCGGCATGTTTTTCATCGCCTGACAGCGCATGCGGTACAAAGCGTGCACAGACCTTCCGTCTGCCCAAATCCTCGGTCAACATTTGATACACAGTATTTTTTGGTATTCCTAAAAGCTCCTCGATGAGTCTTGCAGAAACACATCTGTCTGATGCAAGGATTTAGGTCACTGTTTTCACATTTTCTTCAGTGCGACTTTTCTTGGCTTTGATGCACGTGGAGCGTCTTCAGTGTCCTCCTTGCCGTCACGAAAGACAGCATACCATCGAAAAATGTTCGAGCGACTCAAATAATCACTACCGTACACGCTTTTCATCATTTCGTGCGCTTCTCCGGCTGTTTTGCCTAACATCAAACAAAATTTGATGTTGGCTCTCTGTTCAACCGCCATTTTCCGACGAGCGTCAGAACAGTACTGTTACATTAAGGTCAGAACACATGATGCAGCGATGCTTGCGCTTTGAAATTATAGACAGGCACAGCTGAAACTTTAAGAACCTTAACGCCACAACTCACCAACAGATGGCATTGAAGGGCAAAATTAAAAAAATGAGTTCTAACGGATCCGGGACACACGGTGTATGTTGAACCAATTTACATTTATATTACAAAGTCTATCCATCATGGGGTTCGTTGTCTATTTAACGATGCTACCAGTATCGAGACTACATAGGTGTTGAACGATAGCATGATTGATGCACGATACGTTGGGAAGAATTCTGGAAGGAAGTGACCATGTTGTAGTCAAGTTGCAATCCTCGTATTAGCCTGGAGAATCTGATGGGAACATCAGGAAACGTCAGTCAAGAGAGCAGGTGTCCTGACCGAGGTTTGAAACAAATACATGAAGAATAAAATTCCACAGCGTTACCTCTAGAACAGCTTATCCCGGTAAAATTGTTTTCAGTGTCGGTTCTGTTTGTAATCTGTTGAAACTGCTCCCACATATTTTATGGTCCACTCGAGAGAATTTCACATTTCTTTTTATAAATTTAATCTCGTCAGGTGTAAATCTGATTTCCATCGTTGTACAGACACCTCAATATCATTGTGACGCGGTAGCATAGTAGTTTTAGGCACTATGCTACAAGCCGGATGGTCGCGCGTTCGAGTCCAGATGAGGTGGCTTTTTTAAATTTACCTAAACCTTTCAGCCGCACTATGGCTCTGTGGTTGACTCAGCGTCTGACAGAAATGAGTACCAGGAATTTTCCCCTGGGGGGATAAAGAGCGGCCGGCGCGTAAGGCTGACAAACTTACTGCCATCTGTGAGCCGATTGTCTAGAAAATGTGGGAGCATCGGACGTCTCCAAATCCTATTGGCCTCCACGGCCTGTTACAGGGATAACTTTACCTATTTACCTTTACTTTCCGGTCATGTTCATCTGAATGCAAAAGAAATAAGTCAAAGTTTCTTCTCAAAATTATCCAGTAATCTTTTGTGCAGTATTTGCGCTATGCAGGACACCCCCTCCTCCGCCAGCAGTGACGTAACATCTTCGGAGCTTTACCGCTGCTACGGTAATAGGCCAGTTAACACCCCGCCCTCTTCTGTGGTGACGTGACCAAGGGATGCCGCGGTTGCTATGCAGCAGTAAACAACTCCCGACAGCGTTGCTAAGTTATAGGCAAACACGCCGTCGGGCAACAGCGGTACATATCACGTAACTGTTTTCTGGCTTGTCCGTGCCGAGGCTAAATAAGGAGCAGCGAACACTATTCAGAGTTAGTTAGTAGTTAGTAATGTGTGATCAGGAGTGACACAGTCGAAATGTAGCCGTCGCCGGAGACAGTTGAATTGGAACAGTCGCCGAGTTCAGTTGTAGCGGGAAGAAGAATACCGGAACGTGTGAGTAGAAGTGATAGCGTGAGAAGCAGATGCTTGGCTCACAAGAGAAGTAATTGGGAGTGTGTGACACAGAGAGACTTGTATAGCTCCCGTACCGTACTGTGAATACGCGTGGACTACTGAGGACAGAGGGGACAGATTATTGTGTAAACCCGTAACAGTGTTATAATTAATTGTAGCCAAGACTTGTAGGTTGTTAAATAAACCAATTAACAATCTGAAGCGTCTTCAGTGGCAAAACACGTTACACTATAAATTTTTAATTTCCTATAAATTCTAGACGAATTGTACTCTTTTGGGTACGCGGCCCTCACAGTGGTATCTATATTTTGGGACTTGACGCCGTGTAATCCGGCATAACACGGCAAATGACATTCGTGTTCCACAAAAAATCTTGAAATTTCATGACTGTTTAATCAAAAAGGCAGTATTTCATGGATTTACCAAGTAGTGCATGTAGTGCAGGAGTGAAGAGTGAGGTGGATGAGTGTATGCACTGTAAGACGGCTGGAATAAATCATGGACATAAATCAGTGCAACAGGACGCTAAAATATAACTTTACCAGGTTAATTATAAAAGTAAAGTAAAGCTATCCTTGTAACAGGCCGTGAAGGACCATAGGGTTGTGAGACGTTGAGGGGTCCCACATTATCTAGACAATCGGCTCAAAGATGGCGGTAAGGTCAGACTTACGCGCCGGCCGCTCTTTACTCACCAGGAAAATTATTAAATTAATTCCTGGTACTCATTTCTGTTAGAGACTGAGTCGAACCTAGGACCTTAGTGCGGCTGGAAGGATTAGGTCATTCGAAAAAGAATCCAATGACCTCATCGGGACTTAAACCCGCGACTTACCGGCTTGTGGTATAGTGCCTCAACGAACTACGCTACCGCTTGCCCCCCACCCCCAACGGTAAATTCATTAAAAAATTATCCGATAAAACGTATGCTCTCCGTAATACGAAATGAGAGTTGTTTTTCTTTTGGAATCCAGGCTGTACACAGTCAGGGTGGCGAGTGATATAAGTGGAATGAAGTTTCTGTTTGCAACTGAGTTCAATCCCAGTCCTCTAAGCTCTAAACTGACTCACAAAATTGCACTTGATCCACTGCTGCACGGAGACTGGAAGTGGCAGATGCCGTCTGTACGTAATCTGTTAGTGGACTGAAGTAAGTACCGGACTGGTATGGTCTGAAGGCAAAGAGCGACCCCTGCAGATCGTTCGACTAGCTTTTGTTTAAGGATGCACAGCTCTGGATGATAGAAGATCAATTGTGAATTGTAAGATATCGCAAACTTAGAGACTTCACGTTCATTTACAGGAGAGCTGGGAGAGCTCAGTCGTGTAGCAACAGGCCATGGACTGGACGGCCGAGAAATCGAGGTTCGATTTTAGGCAGAAGCAATAGTTTTCCTCTTCTAGGCAGTGTCGAGACTGGCCCTGGGATCACACAGTCCCCTAAATGAAAAGAAAATGGGAGTATTTACATAGAATAAAGCGGCCGGTGCGTCAGTTTCTTCACCCCATTACACCGTTTAGGTGTAGTGGAATTATACCTCCACAGTCCCATGGCGTTTTGCTCAATTAATTAAATACAGTTACGGCTGTACCTTAGGCTTATTTAAAGGTCTACTCGTAATATGTTTTAGTCAAAGATTTGATGTAAGTCTTGATACTTTGAATGCGGAATGTGAACACTATACCTTGTTCGGACTCTGGCATTTATACGAGAGCAGTACATACATACATATACACGTACATAATCCTTCCAGCCGCACTATGGCCCTGGGCTCGACCCAGCCTCTAACAGAAATGAGTACCAGGAATCTTCCTGGAGGTACTCGTAAAGGGCGGTCAGCCGGCGTGTAAGCCTGACAACCTCAGCGCCAACTGTGAGCCGATTGTCTAGAAAATGTGGGAACCTCTACGTCTCACAAACCTATGGGCCTCCACACCCTGCTACAGGGATAGCTCTACTTTTTTTTTTTTTTAGGTTATTTTACGGCTCTGTCTGTGGCTGCAACTAACAGCGTCAGACCGTGGGATGAGAGACGAGTCGGAAAGACGCGATCGTGTCCTAATCAAGTACTATATTTGTATGTGCCTGAAGAAACTGAGGAAACCCACGAATAACTTCAATCCGGGTAGCCGGTGTTCCGGCAGACATTCTTCAGAATATGAATCAAGAACATAACCGCTAGGGCAACAAGTCCGATTTTGATGTTCAGTTAACTAATTATCCAACTGCCTTACTGAGAACACTGATACAGTAAAAGACCTAAAGCCCCTTACCACCCAGGAAGATTCCTGGTATTCATTCCTTTTGGGAGGCTGAGTCGACCCAAAGACCGCAGTTCTTATGTCAAATTACGTAAGAAACATAGATATTGTAATATTAAAAATGATTGTGCTATAGAAATATTGACCCTCCATTCAAGTAAAATTTCTATTCATAATAATTAAGTTATTGAAGGAAAGATAGAGGGGCGGATAGAAGTGACAAGAAGAGGAAGAAGACGTAAGAAGATGCTGGATGAACTTGGGGACAGAAGAGGATACTGTCATTTGAAGGAGAAAGCTCTAGATCGCATTAAGTGGAGGAAATGTTTTGGAAGAGACTGTGGACCTGTCGTCTGACAGATTACTGATGATGATGATGAATAATTAAGAAAGCGTTACAAATGCGGTAGGACCCGGGTAGCCTCTTCGGTATAGCGACTGGCTACGGGCTGGACGACCGAAGGGTCGGAGTTCGAGTCCCGGTAGGGTCAAGAATTTGCTCTTCTCCATGTCGTCGAAACCGGCCTTGAAGTCCACCCAACCTCCTATCCAATGGGTCTCGGAGACTCTTTACCCGGAGGTAAAGCGGCAGGGACGTGAAGCTGACCACTCACTTCCAGCTACGCTTTTATGGCTTAGTGCTTAATTAGTTGAGCGCAGGGACAATTTTACCTTTTTTTTTTTTACAAGTACGGTAGTTGGAAGTAAAATATTTTAGAGTAAAATGAATAGGAGGTAATAATATATTCCCAAAAGTAAAAAAAAAAAAAAGTAAAGCTATCCCTGTAACAGGCCGTGAAGGCCCATACTGTTGTGAGACGTTGAGGGTCCCACATTATCTAGACAATCGGCTCAAAGACGGCGGTAAGGTTGTCAGCCTTACGCGCCGGCCGCGCTTTATTCCTCAGGAAATTTATTTAATTCTTTCCTGGTACTCATTTCTGTTAGAGGCTGAGTGGACCCCAGGGCCATATTGCGGCTGGAAGGATTAGGTCAATTAAAAAAAGTCCAATTACCTCATCGGGACTTGAACCCGCGACCTTCGGGCTTGTAGCATAGCCCCTCAACCAACTACGCTACCGCGTGACCCTAATAATATATTCCTACATACATTTATTTGTTGCAGATCATATCAAAAATAAAATTCACTTAATGTTTTCTGGTAGTCGGATGTGACATAAATCAGCGACTTATTTTCGCTAGAGTAATATGAATTCCGGTTCACCTTTGTATTAATAATGTCTGTCTAATTATGGGTACGTCATACCTGGAGTAGACAACCCTGCAGAACAAGTCTCTTGTGTTCAACCAGATGCCCAGTGTGGAGAATCTGGGCCCGTTCGTGTGATGAGAATAGCATTAATAAGTTTCCATTGATAGCGTAAAGACCCACGTCACTCTCTGGTGGTCACGCATGATCAGAGACGTTGTAGGCGCAGTTTAGCTGGTACTTTCAACTTGGGAGGTGCACTGAACCGAAATTGCTTCTATTTCAGGCCCCGCGCGCTTATTTATGCACTCTCAAGTGTTGATTTCTACTGCGACTTATCGTGACTAGAAGTAGAACCGACCACAAGGCGGATAGCATTGAGGAAGGTTATTATAAACATGACGTTTTCGAAACTGACAGCGCTGAACTATAAATCGACTCTGCACTTTCCAGTTTTACGTACTTTTTTACTTTTTATAAGTTAGAGACGAAGTTAAATAGTATGATGTTACTGCGCAGGTTCAACTTTATTTGGACCACGATCTTTAAGACAGATTATAAAGGCGAGATTTATCGTGCTGTAAGCTAGGTCAGAGAGAGATCACACAACCGAAATGTTCGTTCTTTAAATAACACTTCCTTTAAGGTTAAAAAAGTATTATTTTTTCCCATAGAATTTGTATATGACTTCCATGTGATTTTCAAAATCATCTTCATCATCATCAGTAATCTGTCAGACGACAGGTCCACAATCTCTTCCAAAACAGTTCCTCCACTTGATGCGATTTAGAGCTTTCTCCTTCAAACGAAAATATCCTCTTCTGTCCCCAAGGTCATCCAGCATCTTCTTACGTCTTCTTCCTCGTCTTCTTGTCACTTCTATCTGTCCCTCTATCTTTCCTTCAATAACTTATTTTAGAAGGCAGTTTCTGAGTAAAACATGACCAATCCAATTAGCCTTCCGGTCTCTTATTTCGTGTAGGATATTCCTCTGCTCACTGATTCTAATTAACACTTCTTCATTTCTCACATAATCGGTCCAACTGATCTTATCCATCCTTCTCCATCCTTCTCCAACACCACATTTCGAAACTTTCCAGATGTTTCTGATATACTGCCCTAAGTGTCCATATTTCAACCCCATACAAATGTAGTATTTCACTAGTTTTTTCCTCAAATTTAAGTCCAATTTGCTGGTAAAAAGATTCTTCTTCTTGCTAAATGCAGCTTTCAAAATAAACAATGATAATTTCAAATATTATGTTTCTGAATATTATACATCGTCCTGTTCTTATCTAAAATACCGCCCTGTTTATATTTCAAATAGCGAATAGCTGTATCGATTGGGTCCAACTGAGTAGATTTTACCTGACGACGGAAACAGAATCCAGTCTCGAAAACAGTGTGTTTTGAAATATAAACATGACGGGCTTTTAGATGAAGCAGGACGATGGACAGTATCCAGAAACATAATATTAGTATTAATGTGCCCTCTTCACAAATTTTAGATCTTAATAACAATAATTTCCGTATTCTTCTTCTTTTTTTACTGGCGCTACAGCCTTGTGTGAGTCTCAGTCTCTTCCATTTTCCGGAGCGGGGTCAGATAGTTAACTCTACGCCAAACACCCAACATGGAGGACCGGGGAGTACACTTCGTCTGGCTCATCCTCTTTGACCCGTGTGGCATTGGCGGTCCTACCTTAAGCTAACACTACCGCCAGCATAGCTGTCAGGATCACTAGGGTACGCAAAACTCTTCTTTGCGACAAGGCGGTCGTCCTCGAGTACGAATTTCCTTATACAGCTTTAACAGCTTTCCAAAGAAATGGGAAAGCAAATACATGTTTATTTTCTAATGTATGTAGTACAGACAAGCGAAGTCAGTATAGCGAATGGTTACGGGTTGGGCGGCCGAAGGGTTCGAGTCCCGGTAGGGTCAAGAATTTTCTCTTTTCTATGTTCTTCCAAACCGGCTCTGGGGCCCACTCGGCCTCTTATCCCAACGATACGGGGAGCTGTCTCACCGGGGCTAAAGCGGCAGGGGCGTGAAGCTGACCACTCACCTCCAACTAGTACCGAGGTCAAGAAACTGCGGATTTTTACATCCACTCACCCATACGCCTTCATGGTGTAGTTCTTAATTAGTTAAGCACAGGGCCAACTTTGCCTTTTAGCAGTACATGCAAGTGCTATGACAGCTATGGATCTGGATATTCTGGCGGATGCACATATTTTGAGCACCCCTGACTAAGGCCAGATGGGGGTTTCAGTGCAGTCTGCATGTACATGTAAGCATGTATGTGCGTATGTGCCACCCCTCCCCCTCTATCGCTTGGACGGTTTGGCGGACGTTACTCAACATAAGCCAGCGCCACGTGAGTATGAATGTTCGAACTCCGAAAATATATTCCTCTCACAGGTTTCCCATAAAGAACACAAAATTTCGATTTTCTCGGAAAAAAGAAACCTACCATTTTTTATTCAGTTTCAATAATTTATGGAGACCATTTACCAAAATATAAGCTTGACGGATATCTCAAAAATAAGGATGTGCCCTCTGACCACAAATTTTCTGTCCGTAGAACATATTGTATACGGAAATAGGTTCGGTACATTTGCACTCGTTTTATTTTCTGTGAGGGTTGATTTTATTATGGAATTTATAATCATACACCCTACATAATTAACCCCATGGTGCCAAACCCTTCTCGAGAAGCTGCCAGTTCTGGGGCTAATGAAGAATTTCCCAGCATTTTATGGGACCTGAAGGTTCATTACCGTGTTCACGAGAGCCCTCCACTGGCCCCTATCCTGGGCCACATTGATCCCGTACAAACCACCCCACCCTATTTCTTTTAAGATTAATTTTATTATTTTCTATTCACCTACATCTTAGTCTTCTTAGTGGTCTCTGTCCTTTTGGCTATCCCACCAAAATCCTATATGCATTCCTCTTTCCAAATAGTGCTACATACCCCGCCAATCTAACCCTCCTTTGCTTCGTTATTCTGATTTCGCGAAGAGTACAAGTTATGAAGTTCCTCATTATGCAGTTTTCTTCAACCTCCTGTCACTTCAACTCTCTTCGGTCCAAATATTCTCCTCAGCACACTGCACTCGGTTTGTGTCCTTCTTCCATTAATGTCAGAGACAAAGTTTCGCACTCATACACAACCGCAGGCAAAATTATAGTTTTGTATATTCTGATTTATATATTTTAGGCGGCAGACGGGAAGACAAAATGTTGTGGACTGAATAGTGGCCATCATTACCCGAATTTAGTGTCCTCTTAATTTCCAGCTGAACAGGAAATAATACTCATGCATTATCAATGTTTATTATTCTAAGGAACTGTGAGCAGGTGAATAGTCAGTGCACAGACAGCCCTAACCCTTGCAGTTGTTGTACTCACTGCCCACCTGACGAAGGTTCATTGGAGCCGGAACACATAGTGAAATAATAATAATAATAATAATAATAATAATAATAACAACAAAAGCGGGGCTTAAGTATTATTATAATTTTCTACGCGGTAGCGTAGTTGGTTGAAGCACTATTCTACTAGGTCGAAGTATGCAGGTTCGATTCCCGACGAGGTCATTGGAATTTTCAATTGATCTAATCCTCNCTCCTGTCACTTCAACTCTCTTCGGTCCAAATATTCTCCTCAGCACACTGCACTCGGTTTGTGTCCTTCTTCCATTAATGTCAGAGACAAAGTTTCGCACTCATACACAACCGCAGGCAAAATTATAGTTTTGTATATTCTGATTTATATATTTTAGGCGGCAGACGGGAAGACAAAATGTTGTGGACTGAATAGTGGCCATCATTACCCGAATTTAGTGTCCTCTTAATTTCCAGCTGAACAGGAAATAATACTCATGCATTATCAATGTTTATTATTCTAAGGAACTGTGAGCAGGTGAATAGTCAGTGCACAGACAGCCCTAACCCTTGCAGTTGTTGTACTCACTGCCCACCTGACGAAGGTTCATTGGAGCCGGAACACATAGTGAAATAATAATAATAATAATAATAATAATAATAATAACAACAAAAGCGGGGCTTAAGTATTATTATAATTTTCTACGCGGTAGCGTAGTTGGTTGAAGCACTATTCTACTAGGTCGAAGTATGCAGGTTCGATTCCCGACGAGGTCATTGGAATTTTCAATTGATCTAATCCTCTCAGCCGCACTATGACCCTGGGGTCGACTCAGCCTCTAACAGAAATGAGTACCAGGAATCTTCCTGGCGGCCGGCCGGCGCGTAAGGCTGATAACCTCACGGCCATTTGTGGACTAATTGTCTAGAAAATGTGGGAGCCTCGACGTCACACAACCCTATGGGCCTCCACGGCCTGTTACAGGGATAGAGTTATCTTTTGTGTAAAATGTGTACATACACGTATCTAAACATCATTAAATTTGAGCAAACAAGATAGATCTTACGAAGATGTATAGTATATTTTATTTGAATGCCTCTTTGGCTCAGTGGCAGAGCACTGGTCTTGTAAACCAGGGGTCGTGAGTTCGATCCTCACAGGAGGCAAGAAAATTTTTTTTAGAATCGATGTTTATTTTCATGACGAATTTTGACAAATCGAGACGGACAGCTTGGCTCTGATTTTTACTATTACTTGGACATTTCGTTATTAAGAAAGTGCTATTAGGTTTTTCGTACATAACTTGTCAATTAAATCGACTTTTTTTTTATCTATACCATTAAGAAACGGAATTACTTTTGTGCCACCAAATATATTAACTGTTTAGTCTCATTCTGTAATCGCTGGTCATGTCTGATGATACTGGATACCCACTCATGTGTTTAAATTTTTAATTCATTTGACATGCAATTTGGATATGTATAAATTGTTTCTTATTTTTTAACGTACAAGACTCCTTTAGGAGGCGGAATAGCGTAGTCGGTACAGCGACTGGCTACGGGCTGGACGACCGAAGGATCGGAGTCCGATCCCGGTAGGATCAAGAATTTTCTCCTCTTCACGTCGTCCAGACCGGAACTGGGGCCCAACCAGCCTCCTGTCCAATGGACAACGGGGACTCTTTCCCCTGGATAAAGCGGCCGGGGCGTGAAACTGATCAGCTAGTACCGAGATCAAGAAAATGTCGATCTATACATCCTCTCCCCCATAGGCCTTCATGGCGTAGTGCTTAATTAGTTAAGCACAGAGACAACTTTACCTCACAAGACCCCTTTCCCGCTGGCGTTCTTCACGCGTCTTAACGAGCCATTGATCGAGCGCGTGGCTGTGTGGAAACAGCTCAATTTGTATCAATGATTCACTAAATCTCCATAAGCGCCGATGGATAAGGAGCTTAAGGGCGAGCGAATCTGTGAACCACTTGCCATGTTTTATGCCAGACTGCAGTTAATGTTGTTGCATAGTTTCGACACAAGTGCACTCAAGTCAGAGCGAGCAATCCTCTATCTATTTTTATTGGCAAGGCCCCCCTGGACTCTCCCATTGAGCTGGACGTGTGCAGAGCCCAATTGGCTTGCTTATGCATCAGAACCTGTTTGCCCGGCGCACTCATGCGGAAGACATATTCAAGGATTCAACATTCTTGTATTACTGCATGTGTACAGCTGCGAATGTGATACAGCCTTTATTCCTACACCATAATACATTAGTTTTATGATCTCATAATATTTTTATAAGACAAAGCTCTTTGACTCTTTAAAGCACGGTGATCCGTATAAGAGGTAATGTTTCCTTGTGCATCGGGCTGTGAAAATACATGAGGGAGTGGAGGTACAGCTCCAACATTCTTATAGTCGGCGTAGATGGAGGTGAGTGGCGAGCTTGAAGCTAACTTTTGTCGTTTTACACTGGTGAAAGAGCTCCCGGCACCCATTTTATGGGACACTTGGGGGGTACAAAGCCGGTCTAGACATAAGGTAGTTATCCGTTTCATATGATTCTTAGAAAAGACAGCGATTATTTCCATAAAGTCCATTGAAGGACTGGTTTTTGTAAGAGAAGTAGTGTGTTCACTGTGAGGTAGAAACTTATTTATATGCATCCTTAAACAGAAATTCTTGCTAAAATTTCGCATCCCAGAAGGCAGTAATCTGTGTGGCAATGAACGTTAGGGTTTTGTGAAATGGGGGGGGGGGGGGCAAGTTCTTGTAAATCTGGGTTACTATTTTTTTTCTCAAGAACGACCCTGCTCCTTGGAGTTGGTTAGTTACGTTATATTCAAGTTTTGGGGGCGGGGGTGTATCAGTAACATGTAAATATCAAATTTCTACTGCATCGGTATTTCCGGATTGAGTTTTTGCTTTCGTTTCATGGGTTTATTTTTTACTTATTTTCTGCCATAAATTTTAGTTTTCATGGTTATTTCCAAAAAAAAAATATTTTAAAATTTCTTGTTATCTCTCGCTGACAAAACCTGAACCCAGGTACGTAAATACTTGTAGGTGACTGATCCACCGTAGCCATGCGAGTCGTATTAGGCGACGAAAAGGAACAGAGTGTCGCCATGTCCGTGGAGACATAAATACATGGACCTAGACTTCCAGGTTGGGGAGGGGGGGGGGTTGATGGCTCGCAGAGCCGTCAGATATAAAAGTATGGTCATGAGTCCTATGGGACTCAGAACCAAAAATCTCTGTGCTGGCGAGGACCAGCAATCATTTAGCAACTAGGGACCGAGTTACCTAACGTAGAACAAAGGTAGCGTGTACGCAGAAAGATGGACTCCGCCTCTCGTCGAAGAGGAGAACCCAGTTCTGAAAACGTACGTGTTTAGGAATGAATAAAAAACTTGGTCATGGATCTTGACGAGATTCGAAGCTAAAAATGCCTTGCTGGCGAGAGCCTGCAGCAATTTACTCGACCGATCGACTCCACTTAGGTTGTTCAGTGATTGAGAATGGTTTCTTTTTTTTTTTTTAACGGACAGAACTGAGTAGATGTAACTGCATATTGACACCTGAGAACGGAAACAGATCTGATTTACGAAACGTTGTGTTCTTTCAGAATGCCGCGTGATGGACGAAGTCCAGAAATTCATCAATTTCAGAAAGATGTCGATTACTTCACCGAAGCACTGTAATAACCTATGTCATCAGTGAACTTATAACTAGGTAACAAAATAACAAACAACTTTGATTACTGTAAGTGTCGTGACTGCCCATCAGAAGTAATCATACTTCAGTTTACATTTCCATTCTATTAGTTTTGCAACGCCTAAGCCCCGCAGGAACCCATTATAATGAGTGAGATAGGTCAGTTATGCCCACAAATAGCCTCACGTTCCTTGCTGCAGAACCTATTGTTCGGGTGCATTGCACATAGCACTTAGTACTGAACTTTGATTCCTGAGCCAATTATCGTGTATCACAAGCCATTGGAAATCTTTCGGATGAATCCCGGTCAATTTAACTCTAGCCTCAAGATTATTTCGTAACGAGGTAAAAAGGTCTATTTCCTCCCCACTGCTTCCATTTATGATTACCGGTCTCTTGTTCATTTTATTCTTCTTTTGTAGTTTTTGCCTCTGCCGGAAAGATAAAGCCCCAGAAACGCATCTACTCAGAATTATTGGGGTTTTGCACTTTGTCCACCGTCCGGTATTCTAGAAACTAGAAATCGCGATGTTTCGGAAATTGGATCTGTTTCCGTCCTCAAATGAAGGGGGACACGAACTCTGTCGGGTTCCTCAGACAGAATTAACCTCAAACACTGGACAACAAACCCTGCCAAAATCACACTACTACTGGCGATCAGACAGTCAGTCAGTCAATCATGGTTTCGAGTCCCATTGGGAGCTCATGACCAGATATTTATTGTTGTTTGAAAGTTAATGTCTTGTTTGTGTGACACCCTCTTTAACGAGAGGACGGGTCTGTCCTTTTGGACAACCCCTGTCAAATTTACACAACTATTTAATCACCTGAGACCAGGTTAATTCGGAAGGAGTTAACAGGAAAATATGCAATAAAAATTGTGATAAAGCACGCACATTCGTGGAACTAGGATAGAGAGATAGATAGAAATTACCGCTACAACCCTAGCCAACAAAACCAAGTGCATGGCAAACAACGCCTAGAAGGAAACGGAAAATTTGTGAAGACATGCAGTATCTAATGAGAGAGCCATCTGTGGTGTAAAATATGAACACTCGAGACTAAAACCTAATGGAAGGCCGCGCCATAGCTCAAGCGGTTAGTCGCTGGCTTCCCACAGCGGCGGCCCGGGTTCGATGATGGGTCTGGTCAATTGGGATTTGTGGTGGACAAAGTGGCGCTGTGGCAGGTTTTCTCCGAATACTTCGGTTTCCCCACCAAATTCTCCATCATCATAATCATCTGGGCAGGCTACAATAGGCCAATTAGTGGCCGCCGTGCCGAGTGGACCCAGTCGGACTCCAACTCTCCCCACCCCCACTAAGCGAAAACCTTATGGAAACCCATGAAGAGTCTGTCACGTCTTACAGATCTTCTCTGAGAGTCAGAACCCTCATTGCTGAAGAAGGGGATTCAGGTAGGAGAAACGTCCGAACTGGGTTGGCTGACTGGATTGGTGAAGCACGTTACATGAGTTGATTCTTTATGTTCTACCACGCGTCTACTGCCTGATTAAATATACACTCAAGTGCCAAAAGTCATGAGATAGCAGTACGTAAATTTATTTTTAAGTGGCGCCACCGTCCCTTGACGGCTTGGGAATGCCCATAGCAGTATCAGTTGTGAGGTGTTCTCTCGTGAGTGAGGTTGAACACCGGGCAGTCTGCTCTTGGCAAGCCGACGTGAATTATCGGAGTTCGAACGGGGCATGATAGTGGGTGCCAGGTGGATGGGACATTCCATTTCCGAAGTTGTGCGGTCATTCAATATTCCTCGATCCACGGTGTCACGTGTGTACCGGGAATGCCTTGTGGAAGGCATTTCCACCCACCGTGGACAGCGCAGTGGCCGACACGGGTGTTTAATGATCGTGACCAGCGGCGTCTAGCTAGAACTGTCCGTGGTAACAGACAAGCGACACTGGCTGAAATCACATCCACATTCAGTGCAGGAGGTACCAGACGCATATCCAGCAGGTCAGTGCAGCGTTCTTTAGCTTCCATGGGATATGGGCGCAGAAGACCGACCAGAGTGCCTCTGTTGACACCACGACACCGGACACAGCGCCTCATCTGGACTTGTGACGTCGCTAGTTGGACCCTGGAGGATTGGCAACATGTGGCGTGAGCCGATGAGTCACGGTACCAGTTGTTTCAGGCGGATGGTAGGGTTCGGGTGTGGCGCAGACCCCAGTTGTCAACAAGGCACCGTGCAGGCTGGTGGTGGTTTCATACTGGTGTGGGGTGTGTTCACGTGGCATGAGTTGGGTCCGTTCGTCCACCTAAACACGTCATTGACCGGTGACCGCTACGTTACACTGCTTGGTGACCACTTGCAGCCCTTCATGGACTTCATGTACCCCCACAACGATGGGATATTCCAGCAGGACAATGCACCGTGTCATCGGGCCGGAGTTGTCCAAAATTTGTTCGAGGAGCATTCTGGAGAATTCCGACGAATTGTGTGGCCACAACGTTCGCCCGACATGAACCCAATCGAGCATTTATGGGACGTGGTGGAGAGGTCCATTCCCACCCAAAATCCTGCACCTATAAATACCAGGGAGCTGTGGGCGGCTATCCAGACGGCATGGCTCAATATCTCTCCAGAGGTCTCTCGTCCGCTTGTGGAATCGATGCCACGTCGACTGGCTGCATTTTGCCGTGCTAGAGAGGGTCCTACACGATGCTAGGTACATATCCCATGACTTCTGGCACTTCAGTGTAGTTGTCAGTGGGCAAACCCACTTCTTTCTGCGGACTAAAGTGATCCTTGTGCCCTTTATCTCACTAAGACTGGTGTTCCGATAGACAATACATTCATCTTTATTTTATATATTCTTAAGTTAGGTATCCTGTTGTGTGTATCACTAATATAATATATAGTGTATCCGTCAATTACAATTTTCTGTCTTTTAGAATTGATGTTTATCAAAACGTTACAGCGCTACATGTTTGGGTCTTTCGACCATCATCACGCGATTCTGAATAATAAATTGTGTCATTAATCGTTCCTACACTGCTCGCGGAATAGGCCCGTTACTATTGGTCTTGCTATATTAGTACAAACGATACATTTAAATATATGTATACACACAAGTACTCACTGCATATGTATATTCATCGCAATGCCTATGTGTCAGCATCCAATTCGACAACAGATGATAGGATTTTAATTAATTTGGTTTCGAGAAATTTTTTTAAATTTGTTGATGTCCTAATACTGCTTAAATCTAAAAAAGAAAGGATGCCTGAAATGTTATAGTTTAATCGGTATAGCGACAACCTCCGGACTGATCGACCGAGGAACTGAGGTTCGATTCCGGACAGGTACAAGAACTTTCTATCTTCTCTATAGCGTTCAGAATGACGCCGAGGCCACCCAGTTAACAGGGAATATTTTGAGGATAAAAGCAGCCGGGAATGCGAGCTGTCTCCTCATCTCTCCCTTGAACCAAAGTTAGGAATATCTGGGACTATATCTCCACTCCATAATTGAAGCGATGCTTAAGTAAGCACAGCGATAACTGTACCGTTTACCTGTACAGAACAATAGCAGAATGATGATTATCAGGGGAAAATCGAAGCATTTCATCCACCAGTAATCTCACATGTACTCACCCGGATTAAAACCCAAGTCTCCGTAGTGAGAAAACACCGTCTGCTTGCCTGAGCTGTGTCACGGCTCATGTGACTGCAATATATTAAGGCTTGGCCCGCTATCTGTCATATATTTTATTAAGCTAACTGTTCTCAGGATATGAGCCACAGACCTCGAGAATGAAGGCGAACTAGTTAAGGTAGCAGTGACACAGATGTAGGATGCTCACGTGCTCATCAGGCGTCTAGTGGTGAAAACAAAGCAGCGATTTGACAACCCGTGTAATTAAATGATGAAGGATCGCTGAAGTCGTTATCTGAATCAATCCAGTCGAAACTGGGTCTCAGTGGCCAGTGCATGTTGCAACGCCTAGCACGGGCTGGAACTGAGATGCAACTCACTTTGACACCGTTCGCTCGCGAGACGTTGGAAAGAGAGTCAAAGAGAACCTGAGCTTCGACGGACATGACCCTAGACTTATGTGTTTTTTTATAAATTTTGCGGAATGGACGTATAAAAATTGGTAAATTGATAAAGGAATAAGTATACAGAAAAGTTCTGTGTAGGGATAAAGTAGTTCAGAACCTGCCTTGTAATATTTAAGTATTTATTTTTTTTTATCCGTTTGTTTCTTATAAACCGGGATAGTTCAGTCGGTATAGCGACTGGCTACGGACTGGACGACCGAGGGGTCGGAGTTCAAGTCCCGGTAGTGTAAAGAATTTTCACTTCTCCATTCCTCCAGACCATCTCGGTGGTCCACTTAGCCTCCTATGAAATGGGCACCGGGGGCTCTTTCCCGGGAGTAAAGCGGCCGGGGCGTGAAGGTGACCACTCACCTCCAACTAGTATCGAGGCCAAGTAAATGTGGATCTATACATCCACACCCCCGTACGTCTTCATGGCATAGTGCTTAATTAGTTAAGCATAAGGACAATTTTACCTTACCTATATGTGTTTATTTCTTATTTATCAATCATTTATTTGCATCTTCATTTGCTTGTTTGTTCATTTATTTGTTTATTTTTGTTTCTTACTTTTTATTTCTTCAGTTGTGTGTTAATTATTTGTTTATTTATTGCTTGACAACGAAAACAAAAGACAAAACCAGAATTACAGCTGCAGAAATGAAATTTATATATGATACGAACATAGTGTCACGTACCATGTGTGTGACTCTCGACGGGGTTTAAATTGGTGAATGGATTTATTCACCACAAACACACGACTCGGAACTACACGCAATTACAGAGCCAGCGCTAATCTCAACAATTAACAAATTACCACAGCACAGATAAGTCTTTTTCCAGCCTGCTGTGTTTTCACCAGCCGTTCCCTGGCAATGGCTTCTTCAGCTTCGCGCGCTCAAATCCTCTCTGCACGGAGGCTCACTTCCAACTGTCTCTTTTCCCCACATTCTCCCATACAGAACTGACTCGGTTACCCCAAATGCCTTTCTTATAACCCCTTTGCACGGACAAAATAGAAGACACCGTTTCCAACAGTACCTGTATTGTATGTTTATCCGTTGCCACTTGAACGTACTTATAGAGCCGTTACTAGAAAAGAATGTTATTTCAGAGTCGTTCGCTGGCAACTGCTGTTTCACTGGCTCCACAATTCTTGCTTGGAGCAAATATGCTGTAATAGAAAAACACTTGGATGGACCAGAAGAATAAATCAATGAATATTAAAAGAATTAAAAATAGAATTAATATTGAACGAAATTTGAGACATGAAACCAGCTGGATTTACGATTTCGGCAGAGTGTGAGGAAATAGGCTTCCGAAACTATTAGGCAATTACAAACCCTATGGATTAAGGAAGTGGCCAATATCTTTGAAGAGACTATTAGAAAGACGAGTCTGGAATGACTGAAATAGTTACCGAACTCCCTGACTACTAGATGATGATGATGATGATGATGATGATGATGATGATGATACGTTTAGCGACGCGGTCGGTATCTCAGAGAGTACAGAGTAAACGTTTATAATGATCAGTGAATACTGAGTTGAAAAAAACGTGAAAAAAGCTGACGTAGAGGCCTTGATGTGTTATACCCACAGTTACCAGGACGCACTGAGGCAAAGCAAGGAAAGGTCTCGATCAGAATAGCCGGATTCTGGGCCAGTATTTGAACTCAGCACCTCCGGCATGTAAGGTATAAATATTGCGCCTTATCCTTTGAACAATATTTCTGACAACGAATTTAGTTGCGCATTGTACAACATCGTAGTGTTTGTGGAAGTCAGCTTGTGAACCTGAAGATTGTTCTCCATGTAGTAGTCCTCACTTTTCCCAGAGTTTTAGGGTAGTCTTGTCGGCAGGTAAGAAAGAGGGTGAGATACAAACAGATGAGTGTTCAAAAACACCTTCTATTCACGGCCATAAAGAACTATGGCGCCTCACCTCTGTAGCACAAATAACCTGCGTTTTTACACGTCCTAACATCCGATTACATTGTCCAGATGTTGTAAAGCGACCAGTTAAATTGCGACCCCCGCCCCCCCCACCAAAATGTTCCTTCTCCGAAAGGAAACGCCAGATATTTAAAATGCTACAAAATTCAAGTCCCTTATTTTTTCGGTAACAGTATATTCGAAATTTGTAGAACTCTCACAGGCTTGACTGCGGAGAACATTCCCTTCTGGGATACGGAGCCATCTGATCTGTTTCTTGCTGACTGCATTCTTACCTCACTCTCCGATGATAGAGGTGGAAGCAGTGTGTTCCTCCGAAACGTCTGTTCATTCTGCGGTGTCACATTCCATAATACAGAATGCTAAAATGGTAAAGTTGTCTCTGTGCTTAACTAATTAAGCACTACTCCATGACGGAGTATGGGGGAGTGGATGTATATGTCCACATTTTCTTGACCTCTTCACTAGCTGGAAATAAGTGGTCAGTTTCGCGCCCCGGTCGCTTTACCCCTGGGGAAAGAGCCCCCAGTACCCATTAGATAGGAGGCTGGGTGGGCCCCAAAGCCGGTCTGGGGGACGTGGAGTGGAGAAAATTCTTGACCCCACCGGGACTCGAACTCTGACCCCTCGGAAGTCCAGCCCGTAGCCAGTTGCGGCTCTCATTCCATAAGACAGAAATCTGTGTAGTTACCCCCGTCAACGCAGTTCCAGCTCCGGTGAAGCTCCTTTACTGGCCCCAGTCCCTAGCAACAGGGACCACAGCTCGCCAATGTAACTTGTAATAATTCAGAATTTTCTGTGGGTTGCAGTTTCATTATACATTGTGTTTCTTCTATCCTCTCGGCAATGCCAGTGTGCGGTGACCTCCATTACCTTTGGGCAACGCCCATTCATATTCAATAGGGTCAGAGGTCAACATTAATACGCCTAATCTATGGGTGGCTTCGACCATTGGCCGGGTAGCGTTAATGGCGAAGGTTTTTCATACCTACATTCTTGACCGCACCTCAGAATTTTGCTGGAGTCAGCTGCTTGCCTATATGTGGTGGTGCGGTCAAGAATTTATGGAACTTTGTGTAAACTTCACCATACTCCTTTCATGACGTGATGTATGATCACGTGGAATAATCGTTAATTTCGTCACTCTGTATTCCGTGTCAGAGATGAAGCTCCCAGATTAAGAAATCGAAATTGTGATACTGTGCTGCGTGATCCGTATTGTCGCACACATCAAGAGGCAATGCTACTTGCCCAGACCGTCTTTGAGAAATATCAACACCAAATTCTGACGTAGATCGTGATATTATCATTACCTCCACTCCCGCATGCCTCTTCATGGCATGATGAGAAATTAAGGTGGCAAATTTGCTTTTACTTTTCACTTCAGTCATTATGTTGACACAATGCTTAGGGTCCGCGGACCAATTGTTGATAACCATTGCTACATGAGGATAGTCACAGTCAGGCAGATGCGGTCTGAAATGTTTCGAGGTTCTTACAGCGTAGTTTTCTGGTAGATCCTGAAGGGTTCGTACCATAGTGTATATCGCTCAAACCAGAATTACGTGGTTTTCGGCTAGGAGCAGGGATAGCTCAGTCGGTATAGCGACTAGCTGCGTGCTGGACGACCGAGGGGTCGGAGTTCGAGTCCAGAGAGGCTCTGGGGTTCACTCAACCTCCCATCCAGTGGGTACAGAGCGTTCTTCACGGCATAGTGCTTAACTATTTAAACACAGGCACAATCTTACCTTCTACTCGGTCTTCGGACATCGTCCATCGTCCTGTATTGTAGAAACTAGAGAACACTACGTTTCGGAAACTGGATCTATTTCCGTGCTTAGGTGAAGAGGGGGGGGGGGAAGACACCTACTCTGTTGGGTCCCTTAGAAAGGTGGTTCAGTGACTGAGGTTAGCTCTTTATAAGGGAATCAGCAGAGTAGTGGTATTCCCCCTGACCTGAGGACGGAAATAGAACCCGTTTCCCAAACATAGTGTTTTCTAGTTTCTAGAATACAGGACGAGGGACAAAGTCCGAAAACCCTATAATTCTGAGCACCGTTTTCTGGGCTGTCCCATCGGACATTCTCGTAGGCGGATTCCGACGATTCGGAGAAAAATTCTCCCTCCATCTTCACGGTTAAAGCGTATAGACTGAACCTACAGCCCTGTTGATGTAGTGAATACATTCCAGTGAAACTTCGGCATCAGCCTACAAGGCTACACGGTGTCACAGTCAAGAAAACCAAACGTTATTGTGAGGCAAGTACAGAATTGCCTTTGTGAGGAAGACGGAGCTCGACGTAGCCGCAGGGCGACACGACGCGTCGCGTCGTTATTTTGGGTCATCGTGAGGAAGGAGTTGTGTGGGTGGGACAGGGTTCTGACCCACGGGCAGCGAGTGGTGGAGTCCTGGCTATTTGTGTTCATGGCGGGGGTTAGGGGGAGCAAAGGCAGTAGTGCTGGTGTGGTCTGGTCAGGCAGCTATTACGTCATTTCCTGTTAGGAGGAAATTTTGAGTCAACGGCCATCAGCACCATAACCAAAACCAATGATGATAATAATACAACACGTTCAGTCCGTAAGGTGAAGTGGTCAGTGTGGCCCTTTATTGCGGAACACTCCTCTGAAACGATAACAATTTCCTGTTAAGTACAAAGAATATTAATGTATGAGGTTTGAGGTTTCCTCGGCAGTAAGGAATTGTATTGTGTTCTTCTGAGTTATGACAGTGCTTAGGATGGGAGCGTTTCGGGGGAACAAATTGCCTAAATGTTCGTGGTAGAAGTGTTATTTCGTACTGTGTGATAAAGGTTACGCCGATAAGTAAGCACTAACTTCTCGAAGAAACATACTGCCTCCATCCTCAGAACATAATGCGGTCTTCTGAGCTATGACGCCGTGTCCCATGGCAGGTAGATGCGTACTAACTTTTGGGTGGGATATATTGTGACCATCTTCAGGAGACAAATATTCCTTCAAATTGCTCTTCTGAATTACGACACTGTGTAGTCTGGCCGGCGGAAACAAATTGTTCGAAGGGACACGATTCCTCCATCGTCATGGTAAAAGTAAAGATAACCCTGTAGCAGGCCGTGAAGGCCCATAGGGTTGTGAGACGTTGAGGATCCCACATTATCTAGACAATCGGCTCGCAGATGGCGGTGAGGTTGTCAGCTTTACGCTCCGGCCGCGCTTTACTCCCCAGGAAAATTATTTAATTCCTGATACTCATTTCTGTTAGAGGCTGAGTTGATCCCAGGGCCATATTGCGGCTGGAAGGATTAGGTCAATTGAAAAAATCTGCGCGTGTATAGACGGGGTAATTAAGCTGTGAACTGGAGGATCAGTCTATCATGGCGTCAAGCTCCATCTGGGGCCCAAGACCATACTTTTATTACTGTCAGATAGTTTGTGGGTCTCTTGATGTGGGGCGTCCTCTCTGAGGAGAGGACGGGTTTCTCATTTACAATTGCTGTTGGTCCTCGGTAGCGCAGTCATTCCCGGGTCCGAGTCCCGCGGGACTCATGACCATGTTTTACTGTCTTAGATTCGAGACTCCCCCAACCTGGAGGACCAGGTCCTCGTATTTTTATGCCCCCAGGAACAGAGTAGCCCGGTTATACCCCCAGGCACTGGGTTCCATTTTCGTCGCTTTCTATATAACTTGCAGGGCGCTGGAAGCAGCATGTTCCTCCGAAACGTCTGTGAATATCTACCGGACCACACTGCGTGACATCCCAAAAAGATAAAAGACAAAGTTTTCCCTGTGCTTAACGAAATAAGGACTACGCCATGAAGGCGTATGGGGGAGTGGATGTATAGATCCACATTCGCTTGACCTCGGCACTATCTGGAGGTGAGTGGTGATATTTATGAAAACAGTAATCATATTTATCGCTATGAGAACTCCAAATGGCTCAAATGTAATAAGGTACTTAAAGAGACAAGAAAAAACATCTGGAAAGTAAGTAAGGTGGTGGACAAAGTGGCGCTGGGGCAGGTTTTCTCCGAGTACTTCGGTTTCCCCTGCCAATCTTCATTCCACCAATTACTCCATATTCACCCTCACCTATCATCTGGGGCTGGTACAATAGGCCAGAAGTGGTGGCAGTACAAGGGACTTAGTCCCACCCCACTGGCAATAATAAAACAAAAGAGGTATAGTACGGTAAAGTTGTCCCTGTGCTTAATTAATTAAGCTTTATGCCATAAAGACATGCGGGGAGTGAAGGTATAATTCCACCTTTCATGTTGGGGGTGTGTGATCAGCTTCACGCTCCTGGCACATTACTCCAGGGGAAAGTGCCCCCGGTACCCATCGGATAGGAGGCTGGCCTGGACACTGTAGGGAAAAGAGAAATCTTGCACTGCCGGAATTGGAACCTGGGCAGTCCAGCCCGCAGCCCGTCTCTATACCGAAGGAGCTGTAGTAACCATGGAGCCGTCTGCTGACGGACTGAACGCGCCTTTCCCTTTCTCGCTGTTCACACAGAACATTCCTGTAGGATGAGTTAGCTGAGCGGTTCCAAAATATCGTCACTTCTCGCCGCTTGCCCTGCACCTAATTGAACAGAAGCGCTTTTTGTAAGGGGGAGAAACCATCCATCGGAGGCAGCCGAGATTTGACGCAGGGTGGTGGAGCAGGAGTCAGTGGACTGCTCTGTTACCCGCTACATGTTGCTTATTAAACGACGTTTTTAATGGCTCAGATTGCACGGTGTCGAAAGTTAGGAATATTGATTAATAATGTGTTTGCAACAATGAGGGTGGAAACCATCATGGAATGATGCCGTCTATTCTGGTAGATCAGTACCAACGTTTCGGAGGAACTTCCTCCCGTCTGCAAATGTTAGTAACAATTTTCAGGATAGCGTGCCCTCGCCGAGCAAGTTATCTCACACGGCATGTCACGTGACTGGTATTCGGCAAGTGCGTGGTTCCAACCTAGACAGGGACACCTACTATCCTGACTGTGGCTCTCGTGCTTTTCCTCAGTCTCGTCAGACGAGTGCCGGAATGGTGCTGTTAGGCAGGGCAAGAGGACTTCCTTTCTTGTTTCTCCAATTAATTATTCACCTTCATTAGCTCATCCGACGCTACACAACCAGATTTACTGAGAAGTATTGGGTCTTGAACGGGGTCCACTCATCCTCGTGAGGATAATTGAGTAGCTGTTTCACGGAAATAGCGGCTTCGGCCTAGAAAACTGAAATTAAAGGCCGTGGGGATTCGTTGCGCTGACCACGCGGCACCCTCAGGACGTTAAATTTTGCACTAACTTCGCCGACAAGCGGCGGTCGCTTGACCGGCATAGTTCGCTTGCGACTACAGGCCACGGAGTTTGTTTTTGTTTTGTTTGTCGTTAAATTAGAAACAAACGTTCACGGGGAGAAATTAATGAACGGCGCCACTCGTCTATTTGTAGTGACTGCGTGTCATAATCTGATTTGCTGAACAGTTCCCTCAGTGCAATGATGGGATATGGCCTGAAAGGTCATTCCTGGTTCGATTGCCAGCAGGGGCACTGGGACTGACCCAGTCTCCTGTCCAGTGGTTACTAGGGCCTCTTTCTCCAAGGGTAAGGCAGCTGAGGCCTGAAACTAATGATCTCTCCGTCTAGTAGCGAAGTTAACAACATATGGAGATATACCTCCACGTGTCTTCGTGGCCCCGCGAAACGATGAAACTAAGAATTAAAAATAATATGATGTATAGACTCATTCTTAAGCGGTGGCTCTGCAGGCCGTCCTGGACACCGGCTCGGTAAACACGTTCGCGCAGCAATGAGTACACACGCAACAATAGTTACTGTCGGAGACGGGGCGTTCCTATGTGGTCCATGCCGAGATATTATGAACAAGGGATAAAGTCAGTTGTTAGGCTGTTCTGTACGGGAGGCTACGAAGAGAGGACCTCAACACTGGAAGCTCCAGAAGAATCTACAGGAAACGGCTGATGAAGACACAGCAGGCTGGAAAAGACCTAGCGGGTGATGTGGTGATTTGTGAACTGTGGAGATTAGCCGTGGCACTGTACTTGCTTGGAGTTCCGAGTCATGTGTATAAGTGGTAAGTAAATCCATTCACCAATCCAAATCCCCGCGTAGAGTCACACTCCTATCTGACAGTACACACATAGCTACGGAATCTCTTTAGCATTCATAACGTCTATCAAACTTGCATCTGTCCTGTGGTGAACAGGATATTACCTTATGCCTGTACCTTATACATTCAGCTGGAAACAGACACAGGGCAAAAGGAGATGAGAGAAAAAGAAAAGAATAGTTACTTATTATAACGGTAATGTACAGAAACGAATAGTGGTTTGTTCCAATGACAATCGCCAAGATAGTCTCAGACACTAATTATCTTCATTTCTGATTACATAGTAAAGTCCTTATGGTCATTACTCTGTCAGACAGAATAAATCATTATTGCTAAGTGCCTTGAGATAAGTGTGTTTATGAAACAGTCTTAACTATGTAGCCTCAAGGCCATGTCATAGCCAGTGATATTCTCTGTCTGTGTTTGTTAAGCACGCTGTATATCTGTGCGTTGCTTGACAAGAAAAAACTTATCTGAAGCCGAAGAATGTTCAATGTCACAATTATAATATTTAACTCTTCATAATAGAGATGTAATTTGTTTCCTGTGAGGAACGAACTGAATTCTTATGTTATTTGAAAGTGTATCTGTGCGTTCCATATGATTCTCGCAATAAACAGCGATTATTTCCCTAAACAGCATTAACCGGTTGGTCTCTGTAGCGGAGACGCAATGTGTTTCCTGTGAGGCACGAATTGAATTTATATATACTGCATTCTGCCCACACAGTGTATTTATGTGTTCCGTATGGTTCTCACAATAAACAGCGATTATTTCCCTAAAGAGCATTAACCGGCTGGACTCTGTAGCGGTGACATAATGTGTTTCCTGTGAGGTACGGACTGAATTTATATATACTGCATTCTGCCCACACAGTGTATTTGTGCGTTCCGTATGGTTCGCACAGTAAACAGCGACGGTTTGCCTTTTGCCTCAGCTCTCGTAAACCATTCTCTACTTCTTAGCCATTTCAAATTTTTACTTCCATGTTCCTTTCACCATGTGGATTACTTTATAACATTTCTTATCCGCCGTTTTATGATCCATTCGAATCACATACAGCAACCACGCGTATCTTCTCGTGTTGATGTCCTACACCAGCTAAGGTGTTTTATGTAGTTCCTTCAGTTCTTATTTGCTAAATCTTCTGGTTAGTTATAGGTTCATATACATTCATCAAAATATATCGGTCTACCTATTTCACGTAAATTTTTTATATTCACTCATGGGTCATATTTCCCATCCAGTCGTCAGAAATGCTTTAAACATTGCTTCGCATGTTTTAATTTCTGATGCACTACTTGTATGACTAGACTTCAAAATTACCTACCATGCTTCACAGTTTGACACACGGTAGCGTAGTTGGTTGAGGCAACATACTACACGCTCGAAGGTACCGGGTTCGATTCTCGGTGAGGACATTGTATTTTTCAATTGTTTTGATGCTTCCAGCCGCACTATGACCCTGGGATCGACTCAGCTTTTAACAGAAATGAGTATCAGAAATCTTCCTGGTGGTAAAGGGCGGCCGTCTCGTAAGTTTGACAACCTCACCGCCATCTGTGAGGCGGTTGTCTAGAAAATGTGGGAGCTTCGACGTCTCACAACCCTATGAGCCTCCACAGCCTGTTAACAGGGATAGCTTTACACAATATGAACCAATGTCACGAAATATCTTACATTAAAGAGAATTGCTTTCTAGAAATCAGTAGAATACAGGTAAATATCTTTTTTTCATAAGTAGGAGAGGCCATTCTGGAACTTCTCCAAATGTCACTGACTCGTCATTGCTTGCTGTGACTCACAGCTTTGACAGTTATGTCATCGAATTGTCTCACGTAAGTGGTATTTAAATAATCCCCTGAAGTACAGAGAATAATTAGCACCATGTAATACAACCGTCTTCAAAAGCTTTTGAACCGGACAGCGATTTCTGCACTGTCAGCAATTGAGAGACAGAACGTCTTATTCTAACAGAAAACATGCATTGCTTTGCTCGGTTTATGCGTGACATCCGTTCTGCAAATTCAGATCAACTATCCCGTTGAAGTAACGGGTCATTATATGGCTGTATTTTCCTCTTTTTAAGAGGTGTAATGTTTAATATCATGTTCTTTGTGAGTCTTGATGCTTCTGACTATGAAGGTTACTGTCTCCCGAGAAGTGACACCGTGCATTCTGATAGATCGTTACAAATGTGTTACACACAGCGCCGTGAGAATCTTGGATTTCGTGAGATTTCTTGTTCATACAGTCGTGCCTGTGAAGATTATGTCAATTTCTTAACTTGTGACGTCATATAGTCTGGTAGACACAAAATGTCGAAGAGTAACATAAGTTAACAAGAAGCAAGAAGAAACTGATTGAGATTGAGGCTGTTTATTGTTCCGAAACGTCGGTAAAAATCTGCAAGAGTTGACGTTGTGTATATAGAAGAAAATTGAAGCTGTAACGTGAACCAGCTGTGGCTCTTGTGCTTGCGGAGTTCAACTCCTGCAAATAGCTGGACAGTCATTCACGCCTGTATGGTTGGTACACACTCGAGTGTTGTTGAACTTGGGGAAACAGAAACGGATCTTGGCTATTTCTGAACGGGGTCCAAGTGTGAAAACTGAAGAGGGCCGCTATACATCATGGTCAGTACGAATCCAATTCCCTCCCTGCACGCTGTCGCAACTCCCAGCCTTCGTATGAGATCAACATTTATAACGTAAGATATACATATCTTCAAGGTTATTGGGTCATAACTCCGTGTAGTCTGGTAAATGTTTACTGACATGTTTTGTAGGTTGTTTTACGATGCTCTTAGTAGCTAGGTTTCTTGGCGTCATGTTGTAAGATGACAAGTGAATGACGAATTGCGAAAGATGCAAAATGTAGCGGTGATGACCAACTCGAGGTTCTTTGCAGGCGTTTTCCATGAGGGACGGATGAAAAACCCCCCAAAACACCAATGAGGATAGCCAGTGTGCTGTCTCAAATTAAAACCGAGCGGATGAATATGAGGGCATAGACTCACCTCTAGTTTAATCCGCTCTGTTTTCGGAGTAACGTGCTGATTCTATCTTAAGGATGTTTTTTGCCGTGAAGGTAGAAGGAACTTGTTCGAAAATGTGAGTTAATATCGAGCTCATAAACATTACCAGACTCCACGTCATCAGATCCAAAAATATAAAAATCTTCAATGGTACAACACAAGACTTCACATTAACGTCGTATTTTGCAATCACAAGGAAAAAAATTATCGTTGTATATTATTTGAAGTTATCACAGTAGTGAGCACTGTGTGACGCCGTGTAGTCCGGTAGATGTCTACTCGTGTTTCTTCTCCCTTCCTGTTTCTTGCTGGTCTCTTGTCTGTCTTACTTTTTGAACCTGAAGATGGAAGCACTATATTCTTCTGGGTCATTGAACTTCTGCCGGTCTACACGGCGACATATCCCACACAGGCATGTGATCCCTAATCTTATTTAGAATACAAATAGATCAAGGGAATGACATTTTGTTATGGAATTGTGTAAATGATGCTTAGGTATTTCTAAAAATGTTTTTCACCAGAGTGTAAATTTATGTCAGCAAAGAAGCCTGGGTGTGGGGATTGGGGATCCTTAAAGAAACCCCCCACAAACGTGAAGCCTGATACCTGTATGGGTCAGTATAATATTTATTTTTTTCGTCTATTGTAGAAGTAAAATTGACCACGTCACTTTGTGTATGATGGATGGTCTGAATGGTCCAGGCACAGTGCGTGACTCCTGCGAGAGTGTGGCGCACACAAAACAGAGCGGCGCAAACCGGAACTGTCCAGGCTGCGAATTGCTCGCAAGTAACCAGGGATGATACAGCATATCTTTTATATTCCTCTTGTTCGTTCGCCGTTTTCTTTACACATCTTTGGCTCGAAGGTAACAGAGAAGATGTCAAATGACGGACAACGATCTATAGAGTGTTTTAGAATAAATGTAATGCTTTTTTCGAAGGGGGATCGTAGTATTCCGAATTCTTTAAGGAGTATTTTCCCAATTTCTTATGAAGTTAAAGCTTAAATAAAGCAATATTAACATTTTCAGTGTCACAGTGAAGCTTTCTTTTCCTCTTTTCTTTTTACTTTTCCATATATATAAATATATATGGGCACGCGTTAGCGCAGTTGGTTGAGGCACCATGTTACAACCTTGAAGGTCGCGGTTTCGATTCCCGATGAGGTCTTTGGATTATTACAGTTCACCTAATCCTTCCAGCCTCACTATGGGCCTAGGGTCGACTCATCCTCTAACAGATATGAGTACCAGGAATCTTCCTAGGGACTAACGGGCGGCCGGTGCGTAAGGCTGACAATCTCACCACTGTCTGTGAGCCGATTGTCTAGAGAAAATGTGGGAGCCTCGACGTCTCACAACCCTATGGGCCTCTACGACCAGTCACAGGGAGAGTTTTACTTTTTTACCTTATATATATGTGTGTGTGTGTGTGTGTGTTCTCTAGCGCCTAAACGATTCGGCGGATTTTATTCATAATTCGATATAGTGGCATGTCTGCTGAAAAGCAGAGAGAGCCGATGCTAGGAAATGGCTCTGAAAACACGTCCGTTCTAGGCAATGGCTCAGTAGCCGTCACGTGATCGCCGTAACAGACACGCACACACTAATGGGTGAAAAGTTTTCTTTGGGGTCCGTGTCTAATATATATATATAACGAGGACCAACTGCCATTACGTGACAGTCCTGAGACGACAGTTACAATAGTAAGTGGCTGGTATAACTTTCGGCAAGCATTGCAGTCACCATCTTCAAATTTGATATGTTTAAAGAATTTTGAAAGTCCTCATGTGGATGTAGCAGTAGGTGGTTCGGCCAAAATTCGACGAAACAGAGACGATATATTATGGAACACCTTATAGGTTATATAAATTTTGTACATTTCTAGGCGTCTTATATTATTTGTAACGAAGATGGATCTTAGAATCTGTGGGTGAGGGGGAAGTGAGAGAATTAGGAGTTGGAGGATAGAAGGTTGGAAAGCTCAGAAGCGTGAAGAATTCCGTTACAGGCGATCATATTGGCTATGAAACTGACCCGGGGGGGGGGTTCGGTACAGCTGCTACAGGGTCTGCTGATTGTGGCATTGTTTAAGGAAAAAAAAAGGAACGTAAACTTGACAAATAAAAGAAGATGCCGATGAAAAAAACATAACAATTTGCAATTTTTCTTTCTCCTGTACTTATACCATTTTTATATATAACACGATCCGGATTTAGTTCCACCACGTTAGAACTGTTCCTGCAGGCCTGAGTAAACACGCGCGGGCTTCAAGTTCTGTCACAGTGCTGGCTGTCTGGAATAACTGGGGAACCCACATAATATGTGTGTACACTGACAATGGACGCAAAGAAAGTTAGACCACTGGCAGATATGCTGAGCTCAAAAATTTTAAATCAGTAACTAATAGATTTAAATTAAGACGAGCACATTAAGGCTGGGGCCACACGAACGCACAAAGTGCGTCCGTTGTAACGAACATACTTTATGACGGACGTTGCTGAGGACACCACACAGTTACAGAATTCGGTGCGTAGTTTTTTTGTCTGCAATGGAGCCAGAAGAAAGCGTAGCATTCGCCTCTTGTTTATTTCTACAACGGACGTCACGACGTTCGTTACAACGGACGCATTTTGTGTGCTCGTGTGGCCCCAGCCTAAGAAGGAATATCTTCCCTTAGCTCCATTTATATATACTATTTAACAATCTATTTCGTACCTTGTAATACCCTCACGTGGCTACTGTGTGAGTGCGGGTACACTCATGCTCAATTTCGCTGCAACAAATGTGGCGCCTACTCGAAAAGACCAACCCCTACTCTCATCGAAAGGAGACCCCATTTCGAAATATATTCTGACATATGGGCCGTTTGTATAACAGTAGAGGAACGCCCGTGAACATTCTCACGGCAACGAATACAGGCAACAAGAGAAGAACAACCGTTTTTATGCGACGGCCGGTAAACACCACTTACGAACGTGACAAAAATACGGGAAAAATGTGTTTTCTATGCGGTCCTCTCCAAGCAAACGAGCGGAACAATAGGACGTATATTGTCAGGCAAAGAAGTTGTAAACACGCGTCTTTAAAAAAGAAAGCGGTGTTTTCCGTGGAGTCCCGTGTAGAGGAGTTATCTTGAAGGCAATCGGCGCTACAAGTCAGTCAGTTCTCGGTAAGAGATAACCACGGGAAGTTGGTAGAGGAAGAAGAATTATAAGTCGGCCTGTGAAGACTTAACGTGTGTGCTGTAGTGCAGTTGTATCTGGAGTGTGACAGTTGCTGTGTTCAAATCCGTTGCCCATATTTCACAATATAAATTTGGCCATTTGGCACGACAGGGCCTGAAAACAAGAATGATTGTGCTGGCGAGGACCAACAGCAATCTACTGCTATCCTATGTTCAGAAGAAACACTGCGTATGACAAGGACAGGTTTATTAATGACGTTTAAGGAAAATTCTCTGCTTCTTTTGAAAATAATAAGAAATGGATTATTGAAGGCTGTGGCCAATGGGCAGAGCTTCTTAATATTAAAAGTGCACTGTTTGATGTATATATTGTGACGTATTTGCACTATGCAGGACAAGCCCTTCCGCGCCAGCGGTGACGTAACATCATCGGATCGCTGTTGCTGCTACGGCAACAGGCCAGTCAACACTCCAACCCCCTCCCCGCGGTGACGTAACAGGGGACACCGCTGTAACACGAGACAACAGGGAACGGTATAAAAAGCCGGCTGAGCATTATGTGACCATAGTGTGTCATCAGGAGTGACACAGTGCAGATCGTGAAGTCGCAGAGTGCAGCAGAAGTCTAGCAGTCGCCGAATGCAGCAGAAGTCTAGCGGTCGCCGAGAGCAGTGGATGTAATTATGATACTGCAGATGGCAGTAGTGGTGTAATTGTGAATTGTGTAAAAGTAAGAGATAGTGTTCAATAAAGTCGCTACATCCAAGACGATGTGAAGTTATTTGTCGCGTGACATACACCCAACACGTGACTATATATATTTACTCGTAATCGCCCAGGAGTTATTTGTAGGTTTTTGAATTTGTGCTAAAAGTGTGATCATGCCCGAACAGAATTTTGTTTATGTCCAATTGTCCACCCGCAAAATTAACTGTTAACTGGGTTTGCCAATTGCCGAAGTTGAGTCATTACAATTATTAATCTTGTGAGCACTAATTGCCTGGCTGATAAATTGCTGCTGGCCCTCGTCAGAGCAGTGATTCTTGGTTCCGAATCCCGCTTCTCTCACGACTATACTTTACTCTCTGACGGCTGTGGGAAACTGTAAGCACTGAATCTATTCTAAATAATATATAAAAATTCAGTTCGGACCTCACAGGAAAGACACTACTTCTCCATGACAAAGACCAACTGCTTAATGCCCTTTGGGGAAATAGTTTTTATTGTGAGAATCATACGGAACACAGGTTTCATGAAATGTCCCCTTTTGGAAAGAATTCAAAGTTTCAAAATATTAAAGAGGGTGGTGCATACTCGTATAGTAGTAACTATTGTACTCTTAAAAGTTAAAGTGACTTGGAGATATAGCAAATCCTTGTCTTATCTTCTGGCTAGTAATTCGTATTGTCACATAGTATGTGTAACTATAGACGGGGTTCTGATTGATGAGTGGACCACTTATACACACTACTCGGAACTAGAAGCAATTACAGAGTCACCGCTAATATCCGAGATTCCAAGTTCACCACAGCACACGCTAAGCCTATTTTCAGCCTGCTGTGCCTTCGCCAGCCGTTCCCTGGCAACGGCTTCTGACAGTGCAGATTCTTCAGCTTCACGCGTTCAGGTCCTCTCTTCAAGCCTCCCATGCAGAACTGACTCTCCATTGACCTTGTTCCTTGCTTATAACAACTCGGCACGGACCAGGCAGAAACACCCTGTTTCCATCTTTGTATCATTAAGAATCTGCTGCCTAACAACGGGAATGTGTTTACAGAGCCGTTACTTAGAATCTTCCGCTCTTTACAGAGTCTCTGCTTAACAACCAGTCTATACGGCACAGTATAGTATGCACTTGAAGACTTTTAATACATACACATTATGAATATGAAACAGTGCAACAGGACGCTAAAATACAGCACAGTATAGTAGACCTAATTGGCAATATATCGATAAAAATAAACAACGCAAAAATAAATTAGATGTTTACATTTTTACTGTGGTATTGTACACAGTAGAAGACTTGTCCTTAAGGTTTCTAGTGGAGGAAAGTGTTGAAACGTGTACTTCACTGATGTCGCTAGTGGTTGCTTATGGTGTCCGTCTGGTCGAGACTGGTGTCCATTCCGCGGAGTAGATATGTGGGCAGGAATGATTCTAATACGAGTTTTCTTCGTGCTTGCTGCTTTCAGCTCGACTCTGGAGGTCTAGGCTTACAATTTAACTGTACGCAACTGCATCAACACGAATGTATTGTTATTTGTGGATCCAACTAAGTATCCACGGCGATTTGCACGCCTTGCCTGGGATACGTCACATCATCTTCTGCTGTTTCTGTCCTGTCTGGCCAATGTCCAATCTTACCGTCCACTACAGGATTACGAAGAACTTAACGCCTCTCATTCCTGTAGAAATGTGTCGACGTTTCGGATGAATTTCCTTAACGTTCCTAGAAATATTATATTTTTGGACATTATCCATCGTCCTGTTTTTTTGTTTTTGTTTTTTTTTGTGTGCACAGACTGGGATAAGAGCTGGATGACAATGAAATCAGAATTCGATTCCAGTTAGGGATAAGATATTCCTTTCTACTCCATAACATCCAGTCCGGACCTGAGATCCTCCTAGCCTTCTATCAAATGGGTACCGGTGTTGTTTCCCCTGGGGGAAAGCGGCCAGATCGTGAAGCTGACAGCTCACTTCCATCCAGCAAAGAGGTTAAGAATGCTGAACCCATACCTGCACTCCCCCACATTTCTTCTTGGCGCGCTGCTTAATTAGTTAAGCCCAGTGACAACTTTACCCTTACCTTCTGTATAAGAAATCTTTAGCGAATATCTTCCCTGTGAGTTTCTTGCGGCCGATCAAAGTCGCTGCGCGGTCTAAAGCATGAACTGCGTACTCCAGCTCGAACGCTGGGGTTTTAGGTTCGAATTCCACTAGAGGCATGGATGTCTGTGTGTATGTAGCGGCCTTGCAACGGTCTGATCCCCTGTCCAAGGAGTCCTACCGACTGTGTATAGGATAGAGACACTGAAAACGCGGCCAAGGTTCAAAGGGCTGTGGAGCACACATCGGATAACTGAAAAGAACCGGCAATGATTTTGATATTATTATCTGTGTTGCAAGAATTGGATACGAGGGCATGGATTGGATACATCTGCCTCAAGATCGGGGCCGGTGGAGTTCGCTTGTGGACACAGAATGAACCTCCTCTTCGGGATTTCCGATTCTCAGAGCGGTGACTATGTACAGTCCTATCTTGTGATCTGTAACGCCGTGTAGTCGGATAGCAGTTGATTGGTATTCTGCAGGAACTTGCTGTCGACAGCTTTCATTTCTTTTTAAGACTTCAATCTTGTGGAATATACCGTTGTGTTATTCACTGAAAGTCACATGACTTTTCGGAGGAATATATTGGTTCCATCTGCATGGTCAGAAAGTAAACAAAACAAGAAACCAGTGTGAAAGCAGGTGGCATGCAGCGCTCTGTTTCCAAGCTTGTTTCTTTCTTGGCTTATTCTTCGACCCTTAAGAGGGAGGCGAATTTCTCCTCCGAAACGTAGGCTGTCCTTCACCAGGCTACACGGCAGTATATCCCAGAAGATATAACTCTTCACAACCCCAGCTGTGAGAGCCACAAATCCTATATTTTAGAGTTCTTTTGNGGTTCCATCTGCATGATCAGAAGGTAAACAAAACAAGAAACCAGTGTGAAAGCAGGTGGCATGCAGCGTTCTGTTTCCAAGCTAGTTTCTTTCTTGGCTTATTCTTCGACCCTTAACAGGGAGGCGAATTTCTCCTCCGAAACGAAGGCTGTCCTTCACCAGGCTACACGGCCGTATATCCCAGAAGATATAACTCTTCACAACCACAGCTGTGAGAACCACAAATCCTATATTTTAGAATTCTTTTACTTGGTTTACCTTCCCACTATCTATTGAGGAAATGCATTCCTTCCGAAACGTCGGTGAACGGCTGCCGCACTAACGGCGTGACGTCTCTCATGTTTCCTTATATGTATGTGAGTGGCTTGAACCTCTGAAGAAGTATCACTTTGTGTAGGGCTGTTCTATAGAGATTAGTGAGTGTCTTTACTTTAAATTACTTCATTCCCTTCCTCCCTTTAGCACCTTTCATTTCTTCTGTTTCCTTCCGGAGGACGTGAGGTGGAACAACAAAACACGGTACCTGATTGTGACCAGAAGCTTTATGCTTTGTGCCTGCTCTGATACTAAGAGCGAATTATGCGCGCGCACGACACGCCACAGAAGGGCAAACAACTTCGCAGGCTTGTGTTGAGATGTTGCTTAGAAACTTCTTAAACTCTGAGATATGGCGGAAGTTCTTTTAATGTCCTCTGTGTAGTTCCTAAGACAGAGGACTTTTAACAGCTTGACTGTACTCGTCTTGAAAGAGAATAAACCAGTCAGAATTCGGCCCATTCTTATTTTGGTATGTGGTAATGTAGGTTGTGACAACATCAAGTCTTTCACGTGAATATCATCCTTTCGGAGAACATGCCGTCTATATTTTTGGGGACCATTTCTCCGAAACGTCCGTGTCCACTTAAACAACTACCCTATATCACAGTCTATATGACCACAATGTGAACGATCACCTCCCTGAGAACTTCATATATTTTGAAGAATGCCGTCTTCTGGGATGTGGAGCCTTGTAGTTGTGTGGATATTGTATGGAGTGACATGATTTAGTTTTACCCGAAACTATCAAATTACGCTGGATTTTCTGCTTGCATAAGATGACAATGCCGATCACAGTGGCCAAACGGTCTAAGGCATGAACCGTCTTCACTCGCTCGAGCCCTGGAATCATGGGTTCGAATCCCACTTGAGGCATTAATGTCTGTGTTTGTGTTGTTCTGTGTGTAGGTAGCGGCCTTGCGACGGGCTCATCCCCTATCCAAGGAATCTTACCAATTGTTTATAAGATTAAGAAATTTAAAAAGCGGCCAAGATCCAACAAAAGGACTGCAGAGCCATAGATAGATAGAAGGTAACAAATGAATCGTACAGAAGTGTCTTTCCTATGATCATCCTTGGTTTATGACAGATTCTGGCCTATCACAAATACTAATGTCTTTTCAGTGTCTGTTCTTTGTTTCGTGCTTTGGTGGCAGAAGTACTCTATAAGGCCAAGTTCCTTTTAAAGCAAAGTTTGGATAATTAAGTTTAAGTTGTGGTCTTTACCGGTAATGTGCTGTATACCCCAGACGTGGTTGGAAAGAAAGCGGTGACTTGCACAGGGGTGTACACAGTTCCTTCGTCTTTGTCATGTATTACTTATAGTCTGTCTTGTGGGAAGTGACACCATGGAGGTTTGTAGAGGGGTACCATTTTTCTGGTATAAAACTTCTTCCTCTATTATCACGCTTCTTCCCTGAAGATGCAAGTATCATGTTTCTCCGAAAAGTTAGAACCTCTCAAACCGTCTGCCCTGAGAATGAAAGTAGCAGTTTACTCCGAAAATATCATAATTCTGTATAATTCTACCTTGAAGATGGAGGATGTAGATTTCTCCGAAACGTTAATATTTATCTATTATTTTATCCTGAAAATGGAGGCAACAGGTTCCTCCGAAATGCTGCTACCTATCAAATTACAAAACGTCACATCTCAGAACAAAACCTCTTCTGCCCTGAAGATGGAGGCAACAGGTTCCTCCGAAATACTGCTACCTATCAAATTACAAAACGTCACATCTCAGAACAAAAACTCTTCTGTCCTGAAGAGGGAGGCAACAGGTTCCTCCGAAACGCTGGTACACATCGAACTAAAAGGTTTCTTATAAACGCTTTAACAATTTACCAAACTACGTGACGTCACATCATCTAGGAACGCAGCGTTGCTACACTCCGCTCTGAGAACCTCAAGCCTTACCACAGTATCTTGGTTCCGAACAGTGTTTCTTGTTGGGTAATGGATAAAACTATGTTAGGCAACCTTCCCTCCATGCCCCCCCTTCCCGCATGCTACGTAACTGGCTAATTTCATTCTGACCGTCATTTGGAATAATGAGACACCATTGACTGTTAACAGAGAGAACACTTTGTCGTGCGACCGCATAATTCGGTTGCGTCAGGACAGCTATGTTTGGTGAGATAGCTGCATTGTGCTTCCTCTTATTCACGAGAACACGCACAAATGAATAAATAAAGGGAAGCAAGAAGGGAAGTATGGAAGAGAGATAAAAGAAGAAGACGCTTAATAAAATCACTTTTGTGGTTAATTAAACCTTGATAGGTAAACAGGAATGGCCGATCACAGTGACCGCGTGGTCTAAGACATGAATTATCTTCGCTCGCTCCAACGCTGGGATCATGGGTTCGAATCCCACTCAAGACATGGATGTCTGTGTGTGAGTTTTTTCTATGTCTGTGTTGTTCTTTATGTAGATAGCGGCCTTGCGACGGGCTGAGCCCCCGTCCAACGACCCTACAGGCTGTGTAAAGAAGATTACGAAAATGAAGTAAGAGCTAGGGCCCAACAGATGCCTGTAGATCCATTTCTGAATGAAAGAGTGGAAGAGATATTGCAGTAATGGCGACTTCTAGGCTTGGAGTGGACTATAAAATAATCGAAATTCGATTCGAAGCAGGGGCAACAAATTCTGCACTGCATCCAAAACTTTGGGCACAACCAGCCTCCTGTCTGATGAATATCAGACGCTCTGTCCCCCGAGATAAAGCTGCACGGATATAAAATTAATTACTACTTCCATCCAGGGCAGCCGAGGGGTCGGATTTCGAGTCCCGATAGGGTCAACAATTTTCTCCACGTCTTTCAGAGCGGCTCTAGGTTCCTCCCAGCCTCTTAGCCATTTGGTACTGGTTGCTCTTTCCCAGAGGGTAAAGAGGCCGGGGAGAGAAGCTGGCCACTCAACTCCAGCTAGTGCTGAGGTCAAGGAAACTGGGCTCTATACATCCACTCCTCCATACGCCTTCATGGCATAGTGTTTAATTACTAAGCACAGGGACAACTTTGCCTTTGCTTCCCTCCAGGTAGGGCCGGGAGACATCAGTCAGTATAGTGACTAGGCTTGGGCTGGACAACCGAGGGATCGGAGTTTGATTTCCGTCAAGGGCAAGACATTCTTCCCTTTTTCCCTGCTTCCAGACTCTGGGGCCCACCCAGCCTCATGGGCAATGAGGACCTGCGTTGTCTCCTTGGGCCTAAAGCGGCTGAGGCTGCAAGTAGATTTCTTCTATTTATTGTCGAGATCTAAGGTTTGTGGATCTCACCTCCACACCCCTATACGCCTTTGTAGAATATTGTTTAGACACAGGAACTTTATATATAATGCAAGAAATATTTGTTCCTTATTAATTTCAATGAATTTATTCAGGGGCACGAGGTAAAGTAGTTGGTTGAGGAACTATGCTACAAACCGGAAGGTCATGGGTTCGATTCCCATGAGGTCATTGAATTTTTCAATTGACTTAATCCTTCCAGCCGCACTATAGCCCTGGATTCGACTCAGCCCCTAAGAGAAATGAATACCAGGAATCTTTCTGGGGTAAATGGCGGCCGGCCGGCGCTTAAGGCTGACAGCCTCACCGCCATTTTTGAGCCGATTGTCTAGAAAATATGAACCCTCGACGTCCCACAACCACATGGACCTCCACGGCCTGTTACAGGGATAGATTTACCTTTTTGTCATGGCTGTTCATCCCTGTGAGTCCAACACAACCCGTGTCGCATTTTGAAAGTTGTTTAGAATTTACCCTCCACAAGGGAAGTCTCGACCTCTCTCGCACACAGACACTCATAAATAGATGAACAGTCTTCATTCGCCCTCATTTCTACTGGCGACTGATTCTGAAATTCCTCCCCACTTCGCCGACAGCAACGGAAATTAAATTATCCAGTGGGACACCAGCGCAGCCCTCGCTCTATCGTCCGAGGTTAAACTGTGTTGGTTTGCGAGCAGGCGTCATCACTACTGTAATTCTACCTGTTAATTATATGAATCCTGATCTTGCAGCGTACTTGAGAATGGAGTACTGAAGAAAATAGTTGGGGAAAGGTGACACTTTCCCTGCGCTTGATTAGTTAAGCAGTATGCCATGAAGGCGTATGGAGTAGCGAAGGTGTAGCTCCACCATTCTTGACGTCAGCACTAGATGGAGGTGAGTGGTCAGCTTCACTCCCGGGCCGTCTTACCTTCGAGGAAAGAGCCCCCGCTATCCATTGAATACGAGGTTGGGTGGGCCTCAGAGCCGTTGTGGATGCTATGGAGAAGAGAAAATATTGCCACTGCCGGGGATCGAACCCTGGCCGTCTAACCTGTCACTATATCGACTGAGCTATCTCGGCTCATACATCTCCCGGTACCCATTATATAGCAGGCTTGTTGAGCCCCGGAGGTGGTCAGGACATTTGCCCCTTCCGGGAATCGAATCTCGGCGGTCCAGTCCGCAGCCCGTCCCTATACCGAGTGAGCTATTCGGCTGTGTATTTGAACGTAAGAGATAGGAAGGAACTGGAGAATGGAGAAAAATTCATTTTGAGGAGCTTCGTAAATTGAACCCTTCACCAAACAATGGTCGAAAGACGGGTCATGTCGGACATGAAGTACGCACGAAGGAAAAGGAAGGTGAACACAGAATTTTGATCGGAAACCCTAATGTGACGAGATCACTTAACAAGATTCCTTTTTTAGGGGTGGGGGTTATTTAACGACTCTGTCAGTAGCTAGACTATACGGCGTTGAATTATAGGATGATAAATAAACAATGAAACATTGCAAATGAAAGCGGTTATGACGTAATTGAGGCACTGTCACGTGTATTAGTAACTGAGGACGCGGGATTGGATCGGTGAATTAATTTACTGGATATTCACTATCCGTAACTACAGTTAATTCTTACATTTCCAAATTACTCTAATTATAACACATAAATAAAGTCGTCTGTATCTGCTTGACAAGTCGTTGCTAGGTAACAGGTCTCAACAGCGGCTACTCCTTGACAGTATTTTCACTAGCCCTTTCCTTGCAACGGATTTGTAACACAGTCTATAACAGTCTCACTGACTTACACAAACAGAACTCTCAGGTGAACTCTGTACTACTCCCTTCCATGACGGCTTCGTGTCCCTGACTCACGGCTTCTCAGCTACGACGGACTCCTCGTCAATGTCAAAGTCATTGCGACTGACGGTCAGTCAGTCAGTAAGTCTTGGTGTCGAGCCTCATTTGAGGCTCATGACCAGATATTAATTATTACCTTTTGACAGTTACGGTCTTGTTTTTATGGGGCGCCTTCTCTGACGAGAGGGCGGGTCTGTCTTTTATATATGCTGCTGGGCCTTGCCAGCGCAGTCTTAGTCGGGTCTGAGTCCCTTGGGACTCGCGACCATATTTTACTGTCTCAGAATTGAGACTTCCCTTTTCATCGCCTCCTACGACTCGCAGGGTCACGGTGGAGGCAGTTATTCTGGAACCTCTTATAATTCCTCGTCACGAACCGCATAGAAAACCTCTTCAATTCTTGCATTACAATGCAATTGCCTTGCAAGGGGTTATAACGATGTATTCCCTATTGTTGTCTGTATTCGTTGCTGTGAGAATGTTTACGGGATTATATTCCTCTATTGAAACTGTCTGTATATCACAGTACTATCCCAGAATGTGTCTGAAAGGACAGAGGGAAACCGCGAAAGCCATTGTTCCTTAGAAATAGTGTTCCTGCCTAGATTCAAACCCAGTACTCCTTAATAAAAGTCAGAGAGTTATTGGTTTCAAGAATTTTGTCGGTTTTATTGTTATTTAACAAATGTAATTTAATATTTGTCTTCTAGAATGTGACGCCGTGTATTCTGGTAGATGGTACCCAAATTTTCCGGAAAATACTTCTTTCATCTTGAAGGTACAAGCCTCACTGAAGATGGAGGCAGCAAGTGCTCCCACTAAGTCTGTAACAATCTATCAGATTATACGGCGTCATATTATTTCACATGTGTTAGCTATCCTTCCGTCTTCAGTCGACCCTCTGGAAACTTCGCTCCTTGTTAGAACTTTTTTCTGAGGTTCTTCTTGAAGAGCGAAACAGGATGCCAGGCAGAAAAATAAACAGACAAGTTGTGTGTTGTAAGTAAAACAAACTGAACAATACAGTTGTATTAATGTAAATGCTGCGTGTTGGAGCCCAGTTTCTGACAGCTATGACTGGGATGTGATGAAGTGCCAAAATCTTGTATAAATTCACAGATGTTTCGGAGGAATTTACTGCCAGCATCTTCAGAACTGAATAGTAAGTCAAGCAAATATCCAGCAGGAAGCTCGGCTCTGACTCACATTCAGAAGGTGATCGACTGTGTTCGTATCTTAAGCGGGACACCGCCTATTCTGGAAGAAATTTTTCGTTGTTTTCTTCAATCCCTCCAGGCGAATTCTAGGTCGTTACCGTACATTAATATTTTTTTCTCATGGGGTGAAACTGAGTCCACTTGGTACGTTGATCACTAACTGGAGTATTGTACCAGCCCCGGATGATAGATGATGACGATTGTACAGCAATTGGTGGAACGAGAATTGGCAGGGGAAACCGAAGTACTCAGAGAAAACCTGCCCCAGTGCCCCTTTGTCCACCACAGATCTGACATAACCTGGGCTCGAACCTGGGTCGCCGCAGTGGGAAGACGGCGAGTAACCGCCTGTGCTGTGACATTTAGGCCACGACCACTTCCTTTCAAATTCATTATCTTAATTTTGAGTGTTGTCTTCCTGCGTGCTTGACTTAATGTTCATACCTCCGAAACGTCGGTAAATTTCAATCCAATTACACGGCTTCCAATTTTCGAAGACTGTCCTGTTTACGGATGCAGCCTCCATAAGGTTACAGCGAGGTATAGAACAAAACATAAACATACACAAGAAACATTCTCAGTTACTGAAAAATTTTCCACTTCGATTCCCATTTCAAGTCATTTTGAAACGGAACTTTCTCGTCAGCTAGTACCGTGTTCGTTCTCGGCCCGGATGTCGCTTATCCTGATTCATAAAGGTAAAGTTATCCTTGTAAGAGGCCGTGGAGGCCCATAGGTTTGTGAGACGTCGAGGCTCCCACATTTTCTTTATAATCGTCTCACAGATTGCTATGAAGTTGTCAGTCTTAAGCACTGGACGCCGTTTACCCCTAGGAAGATTCCTGGTACTCATTCCTGACAGACACTGAGTCGACCCCAGAGCCATAGTGCGACTGGAAGGATTAGGTCAATTGAAAAAATTCAGTGACCTCATCGGGAATTGAACCCACGACCTTCTGGCTTGTAGCATAGTGCCTCAACCAGCTACACTACCGCGTTGATATCTATCATAATTTTCAACTCTCCTCTCATGAAAATTCACAGACGGTGCCTCATATTAGAACGGGACCGCTTCCTTCCTGATTCTTCGTAGTGCATAATTCACTATTCATCCTAACATTCGACGCTATAGTCTGAATTACTTTCAGCGCGTCCAAACAAACCACCAAGGTAAAGCTATCCCTGTTCCCTCACGCCATGAAGACGGATTGGGGAAATGGAGTTATAGATCCACGTATCATAACATCTCTACTAGGTGAAGGATAATGGGCAGCTTCATATCCTCGGGGAAACAGATCCCGGTACCAATTCGATAGGATATTTGGGGGGGGGGGACGGTTTGGGAATTGTGGAGAACAGACAAATCTTACACCTGCTGGGAATCAAACCCTGGTTCACTATACTGAGCTATCCTGGGTACAGTGTATGTTCATAAGGGATCAAAATTATGACGTCATGAAAGGCCCGCATGGTTGGGACTGTCCTTACAATGTCATGTCTTTCTTCTTTGTAGCCCCATTTTCCCCCCACAGCTTGTAAACCTGCATCGGATGCTCAGCCGTTGGCAACACTGCAAACAATTCTTGGGTCTCAGTGCGGGTGGAGTTCCGTTAGAGGCCTGTCGAAGTAACGTTTCTGTCTTGGCGTTCTTAGCTCCTCGTTCATACATTCACAGAATACCCTCGCTAATCCGGAGTCACTGGGGAACAGGGAGGTCATCCGGATTAGTGAAGCAGAAAAGTTAGCCCTTTTAGAAGACAAGTAAATGTAAAATTTAATGATACAACTAGTGCCGATGAAAATAAATAACAAAATATCACTTTAGAGCCTTTATTTAAAAACTGTAAGAAGACGATACATTTATTCGTCGATAGAAGACTCAGAAGTTGTACTTGTTTTCGAACGTACGAATAATGCAGGTCTGAAGAAACTGTCAAGTTTTGTCCAACAGACAATTGTCACGTGTCTTTTAAAGTATGTACTCAACTGTGAACAGCATTTTTTATTTTCAGATCCGAATTAACTGTAACCGGATTACCGAGGGTTTGCTGTAATGCACATTAATGTCATCATGTCTGTCCTTCCGGATGTTCTCAATCCCTGAAAGTACTTAACAAGCGTTCAGAGTGCAGTTTGAAGCTCTCACAGCCTTGACTATGACACCGTGTAGTCAGGTAGAATTTCACAGGAACAAAGAAGCTACTGGTTACTTGCTTCATTGTATTTTCAAACCTGAAGATGAATATTTAGGTGAAGATGTGCCAGATCACGCTGTGTGACATCACAGAACATAAGTATTCTTCGGGCTCCTGTAACACCATAAATGTTTTTGGTCGTAATTTTCACATTTTACTTGTCACTGACTTTGCTGCGTAATTACAAACTGGCCACTATAATTTATCCTGACTGTACTGTATTAAAAACGCTTTGTCTTCTAATAATTTTATTACTCCTTGGCTTTAGCCCGCAAGCGAACTATATCGACCGAGCGACCGTCGCCTGTCGGCAAAGTTAGCTCCAACTCTAGTAATAACGTTTTTAAACATGGAGGAATGTAGTTCGGATTCTGTAGGGGCAAGAAATGTTTCTCTATTTGAGAGCGTGCAGACCGGTTCTGGGGCCCACCCAGTGGGCACTCGGACTGCAGTCCCCGAGTGGTGGGGTGTGAATGTGGCCGCTCATCTCCATGTAGGGACGAGGTTAAGAGTGATTGGAGCTATACTTCTGCTTCCCCATACGTCTTCATGCCATGAAGTTTAATGAAATACAGGGACAAATTATTAACTACCATTAATCAATTTTGGCGTAAAGATGCGATTAAGCACTTTGTAGGACCCGTTCTCTGGTAGCTTTGGTTTAACTTTGCCTCTGTATTGACCTAAGGAGTTGCGGCCCCTGGATAATATCAGAGCAGTTTGGAAAGCTTGAATCTGCTGGTAGTTAAGTACAATTCTTGGGAACACTTCTTGGCTTTACCCTTCTCCCCTACCCTACTTGGTGGCTTCAGTAGTTATCTCTTGAACACAAGCGTAAGTACTTATTTCACGAATTGTTCTGACGTAACGCAAGTTTCTACGCCCGATTCCAAGTCCTGAACTAAATAGGACCTCCTTCTGAACCCTGTGTATATATAGCCACATAAAACCTTACTTACACACAAGTGGGTACACACGTCTTTTGTCTTCATAATAATTAACTTTACTCCTTCTGGGAATCATAACTTCTCTTTCGTAAAAGGAAGATAGGCCACGAGATGTGTAAGGTCGAATTTCTGCAGTATCTGTATGACCTTCCGGTCTCTAATGACGACCAATCGGAAGATAATATAATCAATATATGGACTAATGAGCATCTAAAGGGAGTATTTTTTTTTCCCTTGGCTCTACAGCCCCAGTGGGCCTAGGCCTACCTCCATGAACTTCTCCGTTCACAAAGGGAGTATTACTCATTCGTTTGTAACATATTTCCTCACTTCATAAGACCAAATATATTTGAAATTTTATCACACGGACCGCACAAACTGGTCTAGAAATAACCCTTTAGATTTCTATTCGTGAAGCACTCGGTTCGATTCTCGATCTGGTCACCGACTCTCCCGGCTGAAATTTCTCCTTTTCCACATTCCTCCAAGCAAATGTCAGGATCGTGACCGTTTCCTTCTTTATCCTTTCCAGTTCATCATTCCTGAACCAAGCAGGCGTTTCTCCGCTTGGCTTACTGTTCGACCCTGAAAATGGAGGCGACATGTTCTTCCGAGACGTTGCGCGCCCTACTTATTGTCATTACCCTGAAAGCATCAAATCCACATGGATGTCTGAGAAAGTAGAGGGAACATTTTTTTATTGTCGGTATGTTGAAGCACGCATTTTGGAGAGACCTCGCATCCTTTGAAACCGGCTGCCTGAAAGGAAGTAAAAGGTAAAAAGGTAAAATTGTCTCTGTACTTAACTACTAGTGCCCTCAGACTGGCGCCTCCTCAACTAGGTGACTGTGCTTACGTACAGGTCGTCATTTCTGACCTGTCATATAGGTTGCGCATGAGCACAAGTGAGAAGAGAAATGACAAGAAATATCGGGGCAGTGGTTACGCCTACACTGTGTAATCTTATGTAAGATCTGTCTATGTCTGTCTATCTGTCTGTCTAGCTGTGTCTATCTATCTATGGCTCCATTGCTAATTTGTGGGAGTTTGCCTCTTTTCAATTTCTTAATCCTATACGTGATAACCCAACTTGTGAAAGGTGCCTGCAGGAAAACTAATCAGCCACACACATCCTGTGTGATTGTGAGGCCATAGCTTATTTAAGATTTCGTCACTTGGGTCAGTTTTATGGAACCAAGTGACTTTTATGACGCCCCAATAAGTATAGGGTCCTACACTTGATTAAAAGTGTAGGATTAATAAAGGGCTAATCCAAGGGGAAGCACAATAATCATTAAAGGTCGCAGGGCGGGTGCCGGGTTTTATGGCTCACCCCTTATATACATACATATTCCTAAACACAGTCGATAGGACTCCTTGGGCGGGGATCAGCCCGTTGGAAAGCCTCTACCTTTACACAGAAGAAAACTAACACAGAATAAACGCAACCGGTATCAATGCTTTGAGTGGGATTTGAACCCACGACTCCAATGCTTGAGTGGGTGAAGACTGTTCATGCCTTTGACCGTGCGGCAACTGTGAACGGCTGTTATGATCCATACACACCCTAAGACCTTTATCTTAAGGATCTCGACAAGATCCGCTGCGCATTTTGTTGAGAACGGCCAGGTCTAAGAAGACTACCTGTGTGTCTTACGTTAACTATTGTTCTGGGTTATTACTGCATATGCCGGCTTGCTACTGTAAACCCAGCATATTGCGGTAAGCCTTGTTGTTAGGTTGTTTGGCACGAACTGACCAGGGCCCTTGAGGACCCAACAGCCGCTCGACTGGTCAAGTGATTCCGCAACATTTATGGAACCCTGAGGTTCAGAATCGTGCGTGATTTCAAGTTCTAATGGCATTTACTGGGCTGTAATGCCGAGAGGTACAATAGAAGTCCAACATTTCTCTCTGGCTATCCTTGCCAAATGCTTTATGTGAGTTATCTTGATTTACGTCCTTGAAGATGGAGGCAGTATATTCTTCAGAAACTTCACATTGCCACATCCCAGAAGGTAGGATTCTTCAGAACATTACCGTGTTCTAAAATGCGACGTGGTATAGTCTGGTAGGTCATTACAAACTTTTGAAAGGGATGTTGCAGACGGAAGCAGCATTTCCTTCCGAAACAGTAATATTCATTGCCGTGTTAAGATATCCCATAACGAGGAATGTATTTTCCCTTTCTTTTCCATGTTAAGCAGTAGGACAGTTTTTAGCATTGTCAAATGAGGCAGGTTACTGTGGGCTGAACACATTGTTATGATGGGGGTCATGAGGAATGTACACAAAATTTCGATGCGGAAACCTTTTGAAAATAGCCGAGATAGTTTAGTCAGTATGGCGACTGGCTACTTTCTTGACGACCGAGGGGTCGGATTTCGAATCCCGGTGGGGGCAAGAATTTCACTTCTCCATATCGTCCAGACAGGCTCTTTGGCCCACTCAGCCTCCTATCCAATGCGTACCAGGGATTCTTTCCCTTGGGGTAAAGCGGCAGGGGCGTGAAGCTGACCACTCACCTCAAGCTAATCCGAAGTCAAGAAAATGCGGATGTGTATATCCACTCCCCCATACGCCTTCATGGCGTAATGCTTAATTAGTGAAGCACAGGGACGACTTCTCCTTTTTACCTCTTGAAAAGAGACAGCGTTATAATTTTAAACTGACTTAAGGGTTGTGAGGACGGGAGATGGATGCAGGTGCCTCAAGACTGTTTCCAGTAGCGTGATTCTCTGCAAGCTCTGCCCCATATTTGGGTTCCGCTACTGTAGTGTTACTTACTAGTACACATGTGCGTGTGTCAATGGCAGGGTAATTATCCTTTAACACTTTACAGAATTTATGAGATGAGTTTTTTTTTTTTTTAAATAATATGTTAAATGTAGGTAGTTGCTNTATATATATATATATATATATATATATTGTAAGGTAAGTGTCCCGTCGCAGTATACACTGAAGACGAATGGGGAGTGGAGGTACAGCTCCATACATTTTTAACTTAGATACCACATAGAGGTGAGTGATCAGCTTCACGTACTGGCAGCTTTATTTCGGAGAACGAGGCTGAGTGGGCCCAGGAACGATCTGGATGCTGTGGGGAACAGAAACATTTCTACCTCTGCAGGGAGTCAATCCCCGATTCTCCAGTTATTCTGCTGACAGCGCTACGATATATGATACGGAAAACAGGCTGCTTTATTCGGACACTGTAAGGGAATTGGCGGCTTTTTTTTTTAACCGTAACGGGACTTTAAATGAGACGTCGAAAAAGCAGGTACCTACAATTTCCCTCGTTGCTACAGTAAATACCTTGTTAATATTGATTTGCTTTCGAAATAAAAGCAAAAACCCACCCACATACCGAATTCTTGCCTGCAGTTTCCCATGCTCCTCATTGGGCTTATGTTGTTGGTCATGTCCTCTCCCTGGCCTGCTTCGAAATCGTGCCCTGCTGATTGGACGTACGACATGCTAATCAAGAAGGCCATGCAAGGGTTATACCGGTCTCCATCATTAGCCTACTTGTGATTCTTTTTCTTATTTCGTTTAAGGCTCACATTTCTTTCTCTGTCTTTGTCAGATATCCATCTCTTTCTATTTGATTTAGCATTGTCCTCTTTATCTTTTTCAGACTCTTCGCCAACTTGTCTACTACATCTGGTGACTTGGTAACATCTTCTGAGTCTGCATCATAATATTCTATCATTTGTCTTGTAAGTTAGTCACGGAACCCCAACTCTTCGCATCGCGGAGTTCATCTAAGTAACATGTACTGGTACATTCCTACCTCAGAGAAAACACGTAAAGACTTTCATCAAAGTAACATTCAAATTCAGTTCCTGCTGAGAGGAAAGAGAGAATTAAGTTCATATAAATAATACCAGAAGTTCTGGGAAGAACTAATGGCCTACTTTCCTTTGATATGGCATGGGATAAATACAGAAAGAGGCCACAAATAATTCGTTGTCGCAGGAACGTGTCTATCAAACCGTTGCTTAGTAACGATAATTTGATACAGAGAAAGACAGAGAAAGAGGAGAAATAAAGTGGGGGTGGTAGTGACAGAGACTACATTGAGGGTGGTATAGGTACAGCATATGATCGGATTTTTTTATATATGACGCTGTAAGGGGTGCATTATAAGACCAACAAACTCTTCTTTGACACGATACGTGCCGCATAGAAAATGACGCGTTCAGCAATTATTTCGTGTATTCGTTGCCGCGGGAACGTGTGGATCGAGCCGATACCTAACAGCGGTAGTCGACCCACAGACTCCTTTGGGAAGCCACGGACTACATACTCGTAGAAAATGACGAGTCCAAAAATTATTCTATTGTTTCGTGTATTGTTTGCCGCGGTAACATGTTTACCGAGTTGTTGCCTAGCAACGGTAGGAGAAATATACATACAGACACAAAGACTGATGAAAGAGATTTATGAAGTACGCCGTTGAGATGGGGTCAGCTATCATGATGAACATACCAAGATTAATACAGAAGGGTTCAGGCATTCAAAAGTTGACACATGAAAAACAAGGTGAATTCAAGAACCTACTATTATTTTTTTGAAAATATGGAAAGTATGCTAAAAATATTTAGCGCATACCTCACAGGAACAGATTGTCTCCGCTACAAAGACCAACCAGTAAATGCTGTTTAGAGTAACAATCGCTGTTTATTCCGTGAATCGTACGGAACACGAAAATGCACTGTGTGAGCAGAATACAGAGATTTTATACATATATAAGAATTCAGTTCGTACTTCACAGGAAACACATTACGTCTCCACTACAAAGCCCAACCGGTTAATGCTGTTTAGGGAAATAATCGCTGTTTATTGTGAGAACCATACAGAACACATAAATACACTGTGTGGGAATAAGCAGTCACGGTGCTCTAAAGGGCTAAAAAAGGACGTTGAATGAAGCTGTTATTGTACGTAATATGGAGAAATTACCATTTATCAACGTACTGATTTACAGCGTACACCTTAAAGTTCCGGTTACAAATCTCAGCCCTATTATTTTTTATTGCTAGTGGGGTGGGACTAAGTCCCTTGTACTGCGGCCACTTCTGGCCTATTGTACCAGCCCCAGATGATAGGCGAGGGTGACTGTGGAGCAATTGGTGGAATGAAGATTGGCAGGGGAGACCGAAGTACTCGGAGAAAACCTGCCTCAGCGCCACTTTGTCCACCACAAATCCCACTTGACGAGACCCGGGATCGAATCCGGGCCGCCACGGTGGGAAGCCAGCGACTAACCGCTTGAGCTATGGCTCGGCCCATAATCTCAGCCCTAAGACCTGACTGTTTTCAGTCCTACGTTACACATTCTTACTTGGAGGCAGGACTTCAAATTACGAAATATAGTCTATTAAGCCAATGGGTATTAGGGGCTGTTTCCCCGGAGGTAAAGCGGCCGGGGTGTGAAGCTGACCGCTCACCTCCAACTAGTACCGATGTCAAGAAAATGTGGATCTGTACAACCACTCCTCCATACGTCTTCATGGCCTAGTATTTAATCAGTCAAATACAGGGTCAACCTTACCTTTCACTCTATTGTGGAATATCACGCCGTATAGACTGGTATATTATCACCCTACCTTCTGTGTACCGATACTGGGGTATGGACATCTCAGTCAATATAATGCCTACCCGTAGGCTATGGACATGGCGATCAGGGAATCTGGGTTTGATTCTAAGTAGCTCTATAAATGTTTCTCATTTGCGCAGCTTCAAGGCCGGTTGTTGGGCGTACACAACGGCCTATATGCAAGTAACGGACACTGGAGGCTGTTTCCCAGATTTAAGGTGGACGGAATGTTGAACTGACCACTCACTTTCATATATGGAATTGTACCTCCATAAGTTTGCATTGAGTTGTGCTTAATTAAGAACATCTTGAAGAGGACGCATCATTGCTTTGCAGAATCGCTTCTATCCCCACTAGCTTGAGTATACATTCAGTTCTCTCGCCTTCACAGCCTTCCATAGTCGTGTATCAGGAAAGTGGGGAGGTGTAATCGGTTTATTATAAAGCGGTTCCAGCCTTCATCTGGTCCCTGTTTGTTCAAGCAAGCCCAGTCTGGATGTTAGCAAGTGGATTTTTGAAGTTAGGTGTAAAGCTCCCAGCAAACAGGGAGACGCTTCGCCTACTGGTGTGGTTATCTGTGCATAGCCTACGTACAGATTTCATTATTTGCTTGTTTTCGCTTTCTTTTCTTTATTCCTCTCTCTTTCTCCCTTTCTTCCGTAGTTTATTCCCTTCTCCGTTCATTCGTTTATCTTCGTTTCCTTCTTTCATCCTATTTATATTTTTCTTCAGTGTCTTACTGGGGGCATGCAGTAGCGCAGTTGGTTGACGCACTATGCTACAGGCCGGAAGGTCACGGGTTCCATTCCCGATGAGGGCATTGGATTTTTTCAATTTACTTAATCCTTCCAGCCGCACTATGGCCCTGGGGTAGACTCTAACAGAAATGAGTACCAGGAATCTCCCTGAAGGTTAAGGGAGGCCGGCCGGCGCATAAGGCTAACAACCTCACCGCCATCTGTGAGCTGATTGTCTAGAAAATGTGGGATCCTCGACGTCTCACAATCCTATGGGACTCCACGTACTGTTACAGGGTTAGCTTCACTTTTAATTTCAGTTCATTATTCCCCGTTTCTATCTTGTTTACCTTTTACTTAGCATCAGTGGCTTACGTCGGTATAGCGACTAAGGACGACAGATGAATCTTGGTTTGATTTCCGGCATGGGTAAATTATTTTTGTCTCCTCTACAGCTTCCAGAGCGGCAGTGTTGCCCACCCAGTCCGGATGGTTCTTGGCGCCGGAGTTAAAGCGGCCGGTACGTGAAACTGGCCACTCGCCTCCATCTAGTACCGACATTAAGACTGAAGGAGCTATACCTCCACTTTCTCATACCTTTTAATGACGTGACCGAGAATTTTAAAGGGCAAATTGATAACTTCTTACTTTTAAAGCATTTTGAATGATTGTCTCTTCTTTTAAAATTCCATGAATGATGACTCCCTAATTTCACCTTGCCTTACGTCACTTGGACGTAAGGCGTCGTGGAGATCCGCTGAAGTCCATCGTGCTGACCTATTCCATCCGCATCAGCATCCATATAGGAAACCTATTGTATTGTATTGCTCGTCTCGGAGGGGAATCCCATTAAGAAACTGCCCCTGCACTTCATTGTGCCCGACTACCCGCAATATTGAGGACGACCACTAGATTTCTCTTCTCTTATAAAGGTCATGTCTTGAAAACAGGCTGGCATTTCACGAGCAAAAGTGGAGTAAGCGAAGAGTGCCTCATAACCAGGGCCCGGATTTTGATGACATGTCATCTTTTTTTCTTTGTATCCTATGCGATGCTCTTAAATGTATAAATCTCGGATATGAGCTGCTGGTTACAGAAATGTAAATTTTATAGGTAATTTTTTGTCATTTTTTTGACATTTTTAGTTTTAAGGTCATTTTTTTCATTTTGAGGGTAATTTTTTGGACTTTTAAGGGTGTTTCTTGTCATTTTTGGACATTTTAGGGAATTTTTCTTCATATGTTTTCTGAAATGTGAATAATATGAAAGCGAAGTGATCTTTCTTTTTTCCTTACTTCATTTTTCTGGATTTTTCGGTCATTTTACAGGTCATTCTTTTAATATTTTCGGGTCATCAAAATCCGGGCCTTGCATGTTACATTTTTGGGTCATATTTTAGGTCATTCTTGTGGATTTTTTCGATCATTTTATAGGTCATTTTTTAAATACTTTCAGGTCATCAAAATCTAGGCCCTGCTCATAACATAAGGTAACAGCAGTTACATCACAGTCTCCGTCCACTTCAATTAGTTTTGAGAAACCCGGAAGGTTTCCCCTCCCTCAGAACTTCAAACCCAACAGGAGGAAGTTATCGTATTTGGAAACAGAAGGTCGCAGTGTAAGAGCCGGATAATTGCGGTCCACATTCCAGACTCTAAGTACATAAGAACATTTGCTTGATAAACTTCATAGACCGACCACAGTGGCTGCGCGATCTCAAGCCTGAACTGTCTTCGCTAACTCGAACATTGGGATCGTGGTTTCGAAACTCACTCAAGGCAAGATTGTCTGTATGTTCGTTTATTCTGTATTTATGTTGTTCTGTGTGTAGGTAGCTGCCTTGCGACTGGCTGATCATTCGTCCAAGGAGGCCTACCATTTGGGTAAAAAATTACGAAATGAAGAAGAGACCACGGCCCAACAAAGAGATGTAGTGCCATGGATGGGTAAATGAATGTAAATTTCATAGAGTTACTTACTTACTCATGGAACGGAGCCCTTCTTGAGGAGCCGCCAATTCTGCAGCTACTTAAGAATTGCCCAGCATTTTATGGAACCCGAAGGTCCATTACCGTGTTCACAAGAGCCCTCCACTGGTCTCTATCCTGAGCCAGATCAATGCAACCCATACCATCCCATTCTCTCTCTCTAAGATCCATTTTACTATTGTTCATCCACCTAGGCCTCACCGTAAAAAAATAAGCAGGTTACAAAAATGTTCAAAAAGCCTTGGACCTGGACGGATCCTCTGGATAAACGACGTAGGCTAAAGAAGATGGACATGAAATTATGCACTTGGAATTTCATAGAGACATTCCCCAAGAACTGAACATACGGACGGGAACACAGCAGTTTCATCAGCAACTTTAGGGACACCTGGAGCTGAACAATGGTGGTCGAAACATGTATTATACATACACCAATTGTATAAGTAGTAGAAGAGGTTTTAAAGTTTAAAGATTTTGAAGGTTTAAAAAAGCAAGTTGCATGTAATACGGCTAATAACTAAAGGAGAATAAATGCATGAAGGAGACAGATTGGATGCCAGAAACCATGTCTCTTGTCTGCTTTAAGGTTATACGTTTCTTATGCGACTCACTCTAATTACGGCCTTGATACTCTATCCGCATTGACGTCACTTCTTCAGATGGCTTACACCTTATGCAATTGCAAGCATTGTCTTAGTTTCACGAAGAGAAAATCTGCCACGTGTTCGTATCCACGAACTCCTTTCAGACGAAATGAGGCCTTGCACGGAAGCTCCCGTTCTTCCCCTGAGGTGTGGTTGCTTTCCTTTTTAACTTGATATCATAAAGGCAGCTAAATTTTAAAGAGGGCATAAGGCTGAAAATAAAAAATTAAAGGAATAATTGGGAATAACATTTCGAGTATCGACCAAAACTGTTCGACAATCAGGCACGGAATTAGGAGTGGAGGGGGTAGACACTGTCTACTTAGTGCCTGAGCGCTTCGTTTTGAAGAAGCCATGTCCACTTCATTAGGCACGCAGCTACTGTTCCCAACAGTGAAACATGTGGAACGAATACAGGGACCTGCAGCGTAATAATTTCCCTTTAATATACAAGCATGTTGGTCATTTCCGCGAGGTTTTCTACTGACCTGGGGCGTCTGTATAATTATGAACTGGAGCGTCTGTCTGTTTCTGAACCGGAGCGTGTGCCTAGTTCTGAACTGGAGCGTCTGTCTGTTTCTGAACCGGAGCGTGTGCCTAGTTCTAGAACGGAGCGTCTGCCTAGTTCTGAACCGGAGCGTATGCCTAGTTCTGAACCGGAGCGTCTACCTATTTCTGAACCGGAGCTTCTGCCTACTTCTGAACGGAGCGTCTGCCTAGTTCTGAAGCGGAGCGCGTGCCTAGTTCTGAACCGGAGCGTTTACCTAGTTCTGAACTGGAGCGTCTGCCTAGTTCTGAACCGGAGCGTCTACCTAGTTCTGAACCGTAGCGTCTGCCTAGTTCTAAAGCGGAACTTCTGCCTAGTTCTGAACCGGAACGCCTACCTAGTTCTGAACCGGAGCGTGTGCCTAGTTCTGAACTGTAGCTTCTGCTTAGTTCTTACCCAGACATTATATCCAGCTCTGAACCAGACTCTGCCAAGTTATGAACTGGGGCGTCTACCTAGTCAGGATAGGCTATTATACTTCTTTATCTCCAGCACTTGCACACACTGCTCTAACGGCCTTCACTAGCGTACATATCAGTAACATTGCTATTATGTATTAGACCTATCATCATCATCATCATCATCGTCTTCACCACCATCATCGTTTATAGTTTAACGACGCTGTGAGCGTGACAGTGAATAAGTTGGAAGAGCTGTGGAAGCAGGTTGTAACTTAATTTGCTTAGAGAGGGAACGTAGCGCGTAAAACGTCACTAAGAACAGTCGGTGTGTCCAGGCCGAGATTAGAACCCGTTCCTCCTAAATAAGAAGCAGAATTGTTACCGCCAGAGTGTGTCTGCTTACGTAACAACATGGCGAATACCAATACCGATTGATGTCATACGCGTAAGTTGATTGTGTTCTTTTTTTTTTTTACCTTTAATAAAGAAGAAACATTCGAAGACGGTCGATCCGGAGGTCAGACATTGCACCGCACTGCCCCCTGAACTATGTAATCGCCTCTCGCATTAAAATTCTCAATACAATGTTATTTTTATATATTATGTAATTCGTGTTCTGACATGCAGCGTAATTTACAAAGTGAAAACCCGTTTTTAAATAAAAAAGCTGTCCCTGTAACATTCCGTGCAGGACCCTAAGGTTCTGAGACGTCGAGGCTCCCACATTTTCTAGACAATCGGCTCACAGATGGCGGTGAGGTTGTCATTCTTACTCGCCAGCCGCTCTTTACCCCCAGGAAGATTCTTGATACTCATTTCTCTTAGACGCTGAGTCGAACCCAGGACCATATTATGGCTGGAAGAATTAGGTCAATTGAAAAAATCCACCTCATCGGGACTTGAACCCGCGATTTTCCAGCTTGTAGTATGGTGCTTAAGCCAACAACGCCACGGCGTGCCCCGGGAAAACCCGTTTAGGATAGCAAATGTCCCACTGTAATGACTGTTGTCCCAATTGCGGGCAGTCCCTCTTCTTACGAATGGTTACGTTCTTGGACAAAGTGCATCGAGCGAAATTTCCTAATGTAAATCTCAGTTTCTCATAGGCGCGATATTATAATTGGGGGTTTACATTCGCGGAAATACAAAAATGACAAGTTGTTGTACAAAACAATATCCTGTACAATATTTTGAAGATATTGTACAAAACCAAGTTAAGTAGGATGTAATTTGGTAGGGCGTGTAGAAGAAATGGTGGAGAAGAGGAATGCATACAGGGTATTGGTTGGAAAACCAGAAGGAAAGAGACCAGTGAGAAGACCAAGATGTAGGTGGGTGAACAATAATAAAAAGGATCTTAGAGAGATAGAATGGGATAGGATGGATTGGATTGATCTGGCTCAGGGTAGGAACCAGTGGAGGGCTCTTATGAACACAGTAATGAACCCATGGGTTCCATAAAATGCTGAGAAGTTCTTGAGTAGCTGCACAATTGGCATCTTCTCAAGAAGGGCTCAGCTACATGTATGAGTGATTGTCCAAAACGCCAATTTGAGTACCTGAAGCGAATCATGTAAGCACTGGAAATGAATTAGATTCTGGCGTAACCATTTAAGATCCTATTATGATGTAAAATGTACTACTACATTTTTTAGAGGAAAGCTTCTCTTATCGTTCACAATTAATAAGATGAAAATCACAAAATTTCTGAAAGGACAGCAAAATCTTATTCAAGGTGCCCGACTTTTCGTTCATTTATTTCCGTTTTTGTTCGGCAGGAATATTGTATCACCGGTTTGGCAATCGGATGACACGTCAAGACGAGGGTATGCATTTCATTATAAAAATTCGTGTGAGCGAAATTTCGAACACGAATCCACTTAAAAGCGAATTGTGTATTTACCTGAGGTGTCCACGACTAGGATTTAGCATTTTCTGATTGATAATTTTTCATGGTTTTCACCAGTTGCTCCAATCATATATCGAGGCGATATCTACTGTTAGGCCACGACCTCTTCCTTACACATATTTTTCAATTTATTATCCATTAATCATGTTCGAATCTACATACACTAAACTGCTGACAGCGTTGTTTTCTCTCAGTTCGGACCACGTCCACTAAGACGAACGGGAGTGTAGAAGCATATCTCCGAGTATTCTTAACCTCGTCAGTTGATGTAGGTGAGTGCTCAGGTTCACACCCTGGCTGCCTTATTGCTGGGCTGAGGCTGTCAGGTATCTTTTGGATGGATGATTCTAAGACAGATCTGGAAAGTATGAAGAAAATTATTTCTTGCTCCTGCCGAGTATCAAACACCGATTCCTCGGTTATGCAGGTTGTAAGGTAGTCGTTATGTTGACTGAAATAAAAAAACTCTGTGGCCTGTAGTCCGCAAGTGAACAATACCGACCGAGCGACTGCCGCTTATCGGCGATGTTAGTTCTAATTTTGCGGATAGAGGATGACACGTGTTCAGCACAACGGATTCCCACGACCGTTAGTCTCAATTTTCTAGACCGAAGTCTCTACTTTTCCATTCCTGTAGTTCTTCAGTTATCCTCACGAGGCTGACTGGATCCCATTCCAGACCCACTACTTCTCAGAAAACCTGGTAGCGCCGGAAATCGAACCCGGGACATCTGGATCTGTAGCCAGGAACTCTGAGCACTATACCACAGAGGCGGACAAAATAAATAAAGCATAAGCAAATAGAAATAGATTCGTTATTTGTGTTTCTTATGTTTCCACTGTTAAATGAATATTGAAAACTTACCGCTTACGGGAAGGATAATTCATAGAATAGGCTATGGGACCAAGTTCGGCACTTGTCTCTATCCAGGGTGTCCCAAAAGGACCTTTCAACCTGGTACATTCTGTGTAGTTTCGAATCCAATGGCGGTTTATATAACGATTTTGTAAGTGGCTTCATGGGCTTCAAATACTTTGCTGTATTTTGCGATTAATTTCGAGAACTGAACGAAACTTTTTCCCACTAGAGAAGCTGATCGTCGCTTAGCTGACAGTCAGAGTCCTAGTTATAGCTGCTACCAAGTCCCATCCGAGTCCTCACTTTCATCCAGTAGAGATGTTTTCTTGGCCTGCCTCTTCTGGTTGTTTTGAGGACAGGCTTCTCGCCACAGGTGATCATTGTGTACTCCCAGGCAGACAGGCAATTCCATTTGTCAGTTCAGTCAGTTCCGCCTTAATGAAACCTAGAAGTTAATTTAACTTCTGATACACTTTTCTAAACATTTCTCTCGCCTATGCAAGCACCTGTTCTATAGGATGTCAATAAAATAGAGTAAACCCTCGCTAATCCGGTTACAGTTAATCCTGATCGAAAAATGAAAAATGTTTCTCATAGTTGAGTACATACCGTATTTACGCATGTATAGGCCGCGTGCGTGTATAGGCCGCAGCACAATTTTCAGACAGAAATTATAGAAAAAATAATTTTCTTGGAATATTATTTCAGGAGTAGAAATTATTCCGAAATATTCCGAATATAATTTTTTTAAATGAAGTGTGATTTCGAATATTTCGAATATAAGCAGCACCCCACTTTTCCTCTTGAATTTTTTGCAAAAAATGTGCGGCCTATACATGCGTAAATGCGGTACTTTAAAAGCCACCTGACATTTAGGAAGAGAGATGAGTCACTTGTCTGTTCAGAAAAAAAGAACTTGACAATTTCTTTTCAAGTCTGCATTATTACGTTAAAAAACAAATACAATTTCTGAGTCTTCTATCGATGAATAAATATATTATTGTCTCTTTACAGTTTTAAAATAAAGGGCTCTGCAGTGATATTTTGTGATTTTCTTTCATCGGCACTTCTCCTGTCATTAAATTTTCAATTCATTTGTGTTCTAAGTTCCTTGTCTTTAAGGGCTATCTTCTGCATCACTAATTCGGATGAGCTCTCCACCCAGTTACTCCGGATTAGCGAGGGGTTTCTCTATTGTCATCACCGTCATCTTGAAGGATGTTGGCAGGTACTTCCTCTCCCACAGGAAGTCTTCTAGTCTTCTTATCTCTATGTTCGGCTCGCTTATATTTTACCAGGAATATTCCTGGGGTTGAAGGGGGGCCGGCGCTTAAGGCTGACAACCTCACCGCCATCTGTGAGTCGATTGTCTAGAAAATGAGGGAGTCTCGACGTCTCACAACCCTGTGGGTCCCTACAGCCTGTTACAAGGACAGTTTTACATTTTTACAACTCTAACTGTGAAGAGTGTTATCTTCTTGGATGTGATGCCGTATAATCTGGTAGAAATTCCCTGACGTTAAGGGGGCTCGGCTTGCCTCCATCTTCAAGGTAGAGAATACGAGAAGGAAACTAAAAAACTCAAGGAAGTTATTCTAGTTATTGTCTAAGGTATCTTAAGCTCTGAAGAAGGAGGCAGTAGGTTCTTCCGAAACGTCGATGAACTTCTACCTGAGTAAACGACGTCATATTCTACAAGACAAAACACTTGAAATGGTTTGAATCGTAGGTTGAATTAAGAACGATTAATTGGAATAAGTTTGGAAGAAATCGGTCATAATATGATGAGAATATTGCAGGATTTGAGTGAAGCAAATGAGGAAAACAGCGAAAAAACCTCAATAATGTTAGTCGGTGTCGCAGACATGATTCGATGGTAAGACCTCCATAGCGCAAGTTTGAAGCATTACTGCTACTCACTCTGGTCACTAAACTGCACTCCCCGACATACTTTATCCTATAATAGACTAATGTTCCTTAGAAAATGGGTTTTTTCTATTAAGAAACAGCTGCCCAATGCGTCATATGATGGCGGCCCCCATCTGCCGACCGAAGTTCTCCTTTCTGCTGCGGCCTGACGTCAGTGCGTCCAGGTTTAAGGAATTCGTGTTTCTGGCAATGACCCTTCGACGTGTTTCCGTTAAACTTTATATCCAAACCAAGTCAGTGAGAATAACTCCGTCATTGTGTTTATAGGTTGCAGTATGGATGGTTCAGTTTCTGGCAAGAGGAGAGTTTCTTTGTGGCTACGCTGTGGGCTTGACGACCAAAAATTCGGGATCAGAATTCTGTCAGGGAATCAGACGTTTCTTTTCTTTACTGTGTCCAAATGGGACCTGGGGCTCCCTAGCCTGCTATCCAATGACTTCCGGGTCTTTTCGCCTGGAGGTAAACCGGTCGAAGCTTGAAAATGAGCACTCACTTCCATCTAGCATCGAGGTTAAGATACGTGGAGCTGAAAGTCCACTCTCCCCATACTTTTTCATGCTCTGATATCTAATTAAGTACAGGGAATAAGTTTAACCTTACTATTTTTTTCCTTGGCACTACAGCCCCAGTGGGCCTAGGCCTACCTCCATGAACTCCGTTTCACTTCGGTTTACTAGATCTTACACATGCGGTAGGACTCCTTGGGCGGGTGATCAGCTCGTCGCGAGGCCTCTACCTGTAGACAAACACAGAAAAACGCATACAAACATCCATGCCCTCAGTGGGATGCGAACACACGATCCCGGCTTCCGAGCGAGCGAAGACAGTGCATGCCTTAGACCGNGGGGGGGGGGGGTTGGAGTCCAACTGGGTCCACTCGGCACGGCGGCCACTGATTGGCCTATTGTAGTCTGCTCCGGATAACTATGATGATGGAGAATTTGGTGGAATGAAGATTGGCAGGGGAAACCGAAGTACTCGGAGAAAACCCGCTCCAGCTCCACTTTGTCCACCTCAAATCCCACTTGAGCTATGGCGCGGCCCCGGGGGTAAGGTTGCTTAGGCGTGAAGCTGACCACTTACTTCCATCTAGTGACGAGGTTAAGAATGATGCAAATATATATCAGCTCCCCCATACGCCTTCATAGCGTAGTGGTTAATTAGTTAAGCACAGGGACAACTTTACTTGTAGGGTTTTCTTGTTTGCGTATTGAAAGCTTTTCAAGATTACAATAACAGCCTGCCTTGAATAATTTCAGTCCATTTTACATCAAGATAACATCAATCTGCAAGATATATTTTGATGGTTTCTTATACTGTTTAACGACGATATTTCAACTGTATATTTTATAGACAATATCAGAAAATTCTCCTCCCACGGACCCCACTAGCCAATTATTAGAGGAATATGCAGATGAAGACGTTTCAGAAGAAGCATAATTTTCGCGCAAAACGGAACTATGAGGAACACATGCCTTGTTGCTACGTCGCACTAAACCTGTCTGAGAAGCGCTTACTGGGGAGGACTTGTAAACCTGAGAGGGAGGAATTGACAGGGGGCCTAAGTATATGGCATAATGAGGAGTTTCATAGTTTGTACTCCTCGTCAAATATTACTAGGATGATCACATCAAAGAGAGTGAGGTTGGCAGGCCATGTAGCACAGGAGAAATGTACGCAATTCGTACAGAATATTTTGGTGGGAAAACCTGTAAAAAAAATTTTAAGGGATATGTGCAGACGAAGGATATCATTGAAAATACACGTACTATGAAGTGATTGTGACTAGGGACGAGGTTTGGATTGGTGGCTGGATTTATTAGACACTTACACTTGTAACTACAAACAACTACGACAGTGTCACTGAGTTACACACTCCAAAGATCACTGTAATTACAGAACACACAAAGCCTTCTCAGTCTTTATTAGCCGTTGCTTGGTAGTGGCTTCCAGCGGCGGACGTTCCCTTTCCTCTATGTTGTAGAACTTTTCCCGGCCTCAACTACCGGCTTCTCGCTTCTCACAACTGCAACTCTCAAATGACTCAACCAACCACTCAAGTCAAAGTCACACTTAAAGACTAGTCCTCGTTATGTAACCCAGGCATGGACCATACAGAAAACGTTTCTTCCATTATTGCGTGTTCTCTCGTTGCCGTTGAAACATGTTCAGAGAGCTGTTCCCTAGCAACGGCTGTTGTTCCCTCGCCTGTTAGCACAGCTGTTACTTGACAAATAGGCTGGGAGGATACTGACTGCATTCGTTTGGGATCAGGACATGGAAGAATGGCAAGCTTTTGTGAAGACAGTAATGAAAGCCCGGTTTCCATATAAGGCGGGATATTTCTTGACCAGCTGAACGGTTGTTGGATCGTGGTGAAGGACTCTTGCCCCTGCCAACAGCAGGCGACAGTACTTCCGCATCCGGGCGTGAACCCCCATCTCGCTGACTGAGTTGCATGCAGAGAACCCCTATGTCGTGTCCACTCACACATCACGTCACTGAACGGGCATTGCATGTTTAAGACACAGCGGTAAATATGTATACCACCTGTAGATTTTGAGGTTCTCACAGAGATGGTTATGAAGACCTCTCTTCTGGGATATAAAACCTGTGGTCCGTTCAAGTCAACTGGCGTTTCGGAGGAACATGTTGCCTACACCTTCAATGTCGAAGAATAAACCAAGCAGAAAACCAGCGTGAGAAGCAGGTTGTGGATATTTTTACGACACTATCAGTATCAAGGCGTTTATGGCTAGGATAATTGGTGAATTATGAATTGAAAAGGATTTGGTAGGAAGCGATTATCACTTAGTCTAGATTTTGTCATGGTGTGTGCGAAGAGAAAATGAGGAAGACCATGAAAATTTATACGGTAAATTAGAGTCCCAACCGAGTTTCGAACCGACCACCTCCCGAATTCAAGACTAGAACCTTACGCCTAGATAGGTCGGTTCGGTTTACGTCGATGCTTTCCAGATTCAACCAAATTTATGACGTTAAGCTTGACACGGCTTTTGCGCGTCGTAAACGACGTATAACATACACGGAACACTTTCGGATGCATCGAAACACCGATGGATGTTAAATCTTCAAAGCTGAAACAGAGTTGACAAAACATAAACACACTGCTACGTCATTCCATGACCACTTACATCATGAAGCGAACACTGATCGTTGTCAGAATTCGCTGCTTCCAGTCAACTGTGTGTGTACCTAAGGGGTCAGATGTCTCTGACGTGTCATAACTTCATAATGTATGGATACTTTCCTGTTTCAGTACTTGGACAACGATCCTTCAACACTAAGGACTTAACGTCCACACATACATACAAATAAAGAGTCCGGGCTTCATCTCCGACCCGGCACTTGTTTGGGTACGCGGCGTGAAACGTAGTGCGTTACACACAAAGACGAGATCGTGACAGTTGTCATAAAGAATCACTCCTATTGTCTGTCGTAGTCGGGATAGCGTAGTCGGTATAACGACTGACTACTGGCTGGACGACCGAGGGGTCGGAGTTCAGAAGGGGGTAAGAATGTTTATTTCTACACGTCGTCCAGACCGACTGTGGGGTCCACCCAACGTCCTATCCAATGGGTACCGATGGCTCTTTCCCCGGACGTAAAGCGATCAGGGCGCGAAGCTGACCACTGACTAGTGCCGAGGTGAAGAAAATGTGGATCTATACATCCACTCCCCCATACGTCTTCATGGCGTAGTGCTTAATTAGTTAAGCACAGGGTCAACTTTACTTTTACCTATTGTCTGTCCATGTCATCTTTGAGATTACGTCATCCTTGGAGGAGACAGCTCCACGCAGGATATACGTTGTGTGCTCAAAGAGATAATTCGGCATGGCGCTTCTAGCTACAAACATATGCTGGAAATGGAATCTGGTAACTTTCAAATGATGACATAATTATTTAAGAAACCATCTGATGATGACGTAAGCTCACAGATATTTCAGACGCAGTATATCTATTAGAGTCCTCGCTGATCTGCAACATTAGAAGAAGCAGGATCCAATTCAGTGGAGATCTCTAGCGAGCAGTGGCCAGCCGGCTATTACCGGACGAGCACGTGATATGCAAACTGATATTCACGCGGATCAATTTGAGCTATTTATGAAGATGGGTCTGTCAACTGGATGACTGCCACATCCCGCAGTCGCGTTCTGTTTCTTCTCTTATGTAGCATCACGAGAAAAGCTTCCAGTGACGAGACCAAGCCAAGTGGCGGGGAGACCGACCCTGTCATGTTGCATGTATGAATTCGTATCGATATATATATATATATGTGTGTGTGTGTGGGTATTTGCTTTTTGTTTTACTGATCTGCTTGACGATTGCTTATTCTTCTTAATCTTGAACCTTCAAGATGGAGGCGATATGTTCCTTCGAAACGTCGGTTGGCTTACATCTACGTGCAAGATGTTATATCCCATAACAGAGATCTATTCTATTTGTTCGCAGTTTATTTAAAATATCTGCTAATATCTCGGACTACCCATCTTCAAATGATTAGATGTGAAGGCAGTACTTCGACATTTGTCCGGGAGGCTCAGTAGGTATACCGACGGGTTATGGGCTACACGACCGAGGAATAATGTTCTGATTCCTAGCAGAGGTCAATTTTTTTTTCTACACACCGTGCAGACCGACTCTGGGGCCCACCCAACCACTTATCCAATGGATATCGGTGACTTTCCCCGGGAGAAATTTGCAATCACCATTCGAATCTAAAAGTACTTTAAGCTATTAACGTAGTATTTAAATACATACATACATACAAACATACACATATACTACGGGTACGCGGTAGCGTAGTTGGCTGAGGTACTGTGCTACAAGCCGGAAGGTCGCGAGTTTAAGTCCCGATGAGGTCACTGGATTTTTTCAATTGATCCAATCCTTCCAGCCGCACTATGGCCCTGAGGTCGACTCAGCCTCTAACAGAAATGAGTACCAAGAATATTCTTGAGGGTAAAGTGCGGCCGGAGCGTAAGGCTGACAACCTTGCCGCCATCTATGAGCTTTAACGTCACAGAACCCTATGGGCCTCCACGGCCCGTTTCATAGATAACTTTACTTACTTTGACATGCATATACAAATATACGAGTATACATGCATGCATACATATATAAAGAGTGCCCCTAACTGCTGGTGATTTAATGTGCACCTTATATACGCTATAAATACACAACCCAGGAGCCGGGATAGGTCCGTCGGTATAGCGACGGGCTACAGTCTCGAAAGTAGGAGTTAGAGTCCCGGTAGGGGCAAAAATTCTCTCTTCTCCACCCAGCCTCCTATCCAATAGGTACCGGGGGCTGTTTTCCAGGGAAAAAAGCGCCAGGGGCGTGAAAGTGACCATTCAACTCCATCTAGTGCCGATGTCAAGAATGGTGGAGCTATGCCTCCACTCACCCACATGTCTTGATGGCACAGTGTTTAATTATTTACCGTCAAGGCAACTTAACCTTTTTATACATAACTAAACAAACCTCCTACTGCTGCTTCTGGTACCGCGTATGTGTTCCATGTTACTTCTGTCAGTCTGGATATTTGTATAGATGTACAGAACTCCAGAAATATACTCGCCTGCTCGCCAGTGGCGAGTTAACACAGACTTTCAAACTGTACAAACAAATTCGTCTAAGTCCCCGTTGAAAAGACACGTTTCCACCTCGTATCATTACATCTGGGGTTTTAATAGCGGCAACAATGAGGAATGGTATTTGTGGCACACGGTACTCTTCTATTTGCTACATCGTTATAATCGCTTCGGAGGAACATGCTGTTTCCATCTTCAATGTAAAAGATCCTCGTTCCTTATCATCTTCTACAGTATCATATTCGGAGCAACATAACGTGTACAGTAGAAACGGCGTCGTTAAGTAAGCTAAGAATTAATCAGCATTTGAGATGATTTTTGTAATAGAGATGGTTCAGTTATTTTCTTGGGGTGGGGTGAGTGAGCCCACTTGGTAGTTCGGTCACTAGTAGGCCTATTGTACCAGCGCCGGATGGTAGGTGATGAAGAATATGGAGCAGTCGGTGGAACGAGAATTGGCAGAGGAAACCGAAGTACTCGGAGAAAACCTGCCTCTTTGCCACTTTGTCCACCATAAATCCTACATGACCTGACCTGCGCTCGAACCTGGGCCACCGCGGTGGGAAGCCTGAGTTAAGTCACGGCCTGTCATAGAGGTAACTCGGTTCAAATCTCGGCCGTCCTGACTGAAGTGTTCAGTGTTTTTTATTAGTGGCGCTACACAAAATCTTGGATCGTGCCTTGATTAGACACGGGCAGCTTTTCTCGGCGTCCTTTCCAATTCATTATGAATCTGTCACATACAACTCGACAGCACACAGCTGAGCTGTTGGGCTTCGTTGATTAGCCCTGTGGGGTTTTGATTAAGGTTGCGTCATAAGGTGGGCAGGGCATGTAGCACGAATTGGGGAGAAGAGGAATGCATATAGGATATTGGTGGGAAAGCCAGATGGAAAGAGACCACTGGGAAGACCATGTTTGGGTGGGTTGACAATATTAAAATGGAACTTAGAGGGATAGGATGTGATGGTATGGATTGGATTGATCTGTCTCAGGATAGGGATCAGTGGACGGCTCTTGTGAACACGGTAATGAACTTCATGTTCCATAAAATGCTGGGAAGCTCTTGAGTAGCTGCACACTTGGCGGCTTCTCAAGAAGGGCTCAGCTGCATGAGTGAGTGAGTGCATTATGACTCCGTGCTGCCTGGTTTTCGATGGGTTGTGTGCCATGGGTGTCTGAGTATTGCAGTCAGCACTGCGACTCTGTTTAGGAGCTGAACAGAACTGCTTTTGGGTGGCAAGATCTTCTGTTTCTTTTCTTCCTTAGACTCAATATATTGTCTTTCTCAGTCTGTAAGAGTTCTGAGACTTCTGTAAACCACTGGATAGTGTTCTATTTACGTGTACTGCTGGAGTTTACATAGTAAGGGCCGCGACTTTTCATTTTGCTGACGGGCTCCAAGTTAACTCGACATGCTTACACCACGCCAGGGGCTGTACTGGCCACTGAAATCATGTTTCTCCCTTGCAGCAGCTGAGCACGTGATATTTCGGGTCAGGATATCGAAAAGAATGAAAAAAGAATGAATGGGGAGGTAGAGGAGATAAGGAGTAGAAAGAGGAGGAAGAGGAGCAGAAAGGAAGGAAGAAGGGAAAAGAGAAAGCGGGAGAGGAAGGACAAAAAAGAAAAAGAGAAGAAGGGGTGAAGACGCAAGAATATTAATAGAAGGAGGAGCAGAAGGGAAGGAAAAGGAAAAAAGAAGAACAAGGGAGAGGCGATGGAGGAGAGTCAAGAGGAGGAACAGAAAAGACGCAAAAGAAAAAAAAAGAGAAGGAGAGGGGAGATGTAGGATTAGCAAGAGGAGGATCAGAAAGAAAGGGAAAGGAATAAGAGGAGAAGGAGTGAGAAGAGCTGCAGGAGTAGGAAGAGGCGGTGGAGGTCAGGAAAAAGAAAACGAAGAGAAGGCGGGAGAGGAGCTATGGGAATAGAAATAGAGGGAACAGAACGGATATAAAAAGAAAGAAGAGGAGGATGAATTGAACAAGTAGGAAGGGAAAACGATATGAAATGGAATGGAAGAAAGAAACGGAAAATAAAATTAAGATGAGGTAGGACGAGAAGAAGGAGGAACGGTAGAGTAGGAGAAGGGGAAGAGAGGAGAGGGAGGTAAGAAGAGGAAGGAGCTGATGGAATTGAACACGGAAGACGATACCCTGCCGAGACTGGAACTGTGAACCTCCGAATGAGAAGTTCAGATGCTGCTAAAGGCTACCCCGAGGCCCACGCATTCCGTTTCGCTTTGACGTGTGTTGAGCTGTCCGTCCGGCTGTTGACCTTCACGTGGCACCTGCCACCCGCAACACTGGCCGCCTGTCCCGACAGCTTCCATCAACTCGCAACGAAGCATCGAGATTTCGCCTCGCAGAGCGACTCACTTTACCTGTGTCTTCGTGCTCATAATTGGGAACGATTCTGTAAAGATGTGTCACAGTGGTTCGTTATTTATACCATGGTTGTCCAGTTCGCTGCAAAAAGGTCGCAAGGGAGAAGATATATAAATTTTCCACAGCGGTAATGATTCAGTTGGAGGTGTTATGCTCTTCTGAGACGGTGGTACACCACCCACCACATGTGTTCATTCACTCTTTCATCAGTGGCCCTACAGGCGTTTGTTGGGTCCTGGCCTCTTCTTCACTTTTCTAATCTTTTTACACAGACGGTAGGGTTCCTTGAACGAGTGATCGGCCCCATAAGGCCGCTACCTACACAAAGAACAACATAAACACAGAATAAACACACACAGATATGTATGACTCGAGTAGGATTCGTACCCACGATCCCAGTGTTGGAGCGAGCGAAGACAATTCATCCTTCGACCAGGCGGCCACTGTGGTGGGCTCTTAGAGATTTCACCAACACTAATTGGAAACACTGGGCATAATCACAGCCTATATGTCTATACAAAGACCTTTTTTTCCCCTTTGGCGCTACAGCCCTCATTTGGGCCTAGGCCTACCTCCATGAAACTCTCCATTTCACTTCGGTTTACTAGATCTTACACATGGTAGGACTCCTTGGGCGAGTGATCAGCTCGTCGCAAGGCCTCTACCTGTAGACAAACACAGAAAAACGCACACAAACATCCATGCCCTGAGTGGGATTCGAACCCACGATCTCGGCTTCCGAGCGAGCGAAGACAGTGCATGCTTTAGACCGCTCGGCTACTGTGACCGGCATACGAAGACCTTACGTCTTAAAATTATAGTCAAAGATAAAATTTTAGTAAACTAAAAATTAATTGAAAGTTAATTATTTCGAGATATGATACTAAGACGCCGAATGTTTATGTAGTGGACCAGTTTGTCGCTTGGCGAGTGCTATGGGAGACAAATGTTCGGTTGAACTGTGGTCCTATTTATATGTAGGTCGTACCGAAAGTCATGAGCAACTTTTTTTTTTGCATGCAGCCTGGGAACAGCAGACGAAAGAGAGTACGTTTGTAGGTAGAACCAGCTGTTGTGTTAACCTTAAGTGTCTTGTGACGTCAATAGCTTGCTTCACGTGACCAGTATCACTCCTAACAAAATGGCCGACAACAATATGTCGTTTCGCCAGCGTGCTGTCATCCAGTTTCTTGTGAAAGAGGAAATCCCTGCTGAAGAAATTCACCAGAGACTTCAGCGTGCTTATGGGAGTGTGTGCAAGGGTGCGAGCAGTGTTCGAAGATGGGTGAAACATTTTAAAGATGGGAACACCAGCATCGAAGATGAGCCTCGGAGCGGTCGTCCTCGAACAGCCTCAACTGAACGCAACAAGGAAAGAAAGGATAAGATCATTGAAGATGACAGGCGTGTGACTGTGGACACAATAGCCCGAAAACTTGGAATAGGGCACAGTGCAGTACAGGAGATAATTGAAACTTGGGCTATAGGAAAGTTTGTGCTCGTTGGGTCCCGCGGTTATTGACCAAAGACCACAAAGATCAGCGAAAAGCCATAACCTCAGAACTGCTGCAGAGATATCGACACGAAGGCGATGATTTTTTGCTCTGTATTGTGACAGGTGACGAAAGCTGGTTTCACCATTTCGAGGCTGAAACGAAACGGCAGAGTATGGAATGGCACCATTTGCATTCTCCGTCAAAAAAGAAGGCNCCCACGCCGCTCGCCTCACATTGGAAGCAATTGCAAAGAAGGGGTGGAAGTTCTTCCACACCCCTCCTATGGCGCTGATCTGGCACCCTCCGACTACCATCTTTTCGGATTTGTGAAGGATCAGCTGCGTGGACAACGTTTTGAGACAAGGGAGGCAATTCAGAAAGCAGTGCGTCAGTGTCTTCGGATGACTGGAACGGAATTTTACAGAAGGGTAATTTTCAGACTCCCAGAACGCTGGGAAAATGTGCACAAAGAAGTGGCGATTAAGTGGGAAAAATAAAGAAAGGTCTGTAGATTTAGGTGGTGTATTTGGTTTGTCAATAATAAAGCATGTTACTTTACAAAAAATTGTTGCTCATGACTTTCCGTACGACCCTCGTATGTATGTATATATATATATACACGCTACAATATTTATATATATATATACACAAGTAAAATTTTTCTTTTATATATACGTGTATAATGCTACGACCGCCTCTGTGGTCTAGTGGTCAGAGTTCCTGACTACAGATCCAGAGTTCTCGGGTTCGATTCTCGGCGCTACTAGATTTTCTGAGAAGTAGTTGGTCTGGACCGGGGCCCACTTAACCTCGTGATGATAATTGAGGAGCTATTTCAAGGAAATAGCGGCTCCGGTCTAGAAAACCTAGAATAACGGCCGTGGGGATCCGTTGCGCTGATCACGCGACACCCTCTATCCGCAAAAGTTGGCACTAACTTCGCCGACAAGCGGCGGATGCTCGGTCGGTATAGTTCGCTTGCGGACTACAGGCCACGGAGTTTTTTTACGTATATAATGCGACCCCATTTTATCGTGATCTATTTTGGCCAAAATTTCTTCCATTTTCCTAAAGCAATTGCCACGTTTCCAAATATGTGCTTCACGTATTACTTTTCACATACATGTTATAGGTTGTGACGAAACAAGATGCATGCATATCATGATACAGAAGACTACAATATGAAACAGACTAAACAGGGCGTTTGAGCGTGAAATATCAAGACTTCTTTTTTCCCTTAAGAAGTAAGAAGTAACAGGAAGATGGAGATAGGTAAATAATCAGGAGCTTCATGATTTCTACTCCTTCCAAAATATTATGAAAATAACTAACTGAAGGAAGGTGAGATAAAGGCATGTAGTTTTGATAGATTATAAACAAAAGAAACAACTTGGTAGACCAGGAGAAGACGGGAGGATCTTAAGGGAATATGGACTGGATTAAAATGGGTACAAATAGGGGTGGCTCGTAGGTCCTTGTGAACACCCTAACGAAATATCGAATCAAATGTATTGGTGGTAATTTTTTTACTATCTTTGTAAAGCTAAGCTTTCTTAAAAAGCAGATGCGTGGAGTTAGTTGGTTGGTTAGTCCCTGGCTTCCCATCGCGGCGGCCTGGGTTCGATCCCGGGTCTGGTCAAGTGGGATTTGTGGTGGACAAAGTGGTGCTGGGGCAGGTTTTCTCCGAGTACTTCGGTTTCCCCTGCCAATCTTCATTCCACCAATTGCTCCACAATCACCCTCACCTATCATCTGGGGCTGGTACAATAGACAGAAGTGACCGCAGTACAAGGGACTTAGTCCCACCCCACTAGCATTAAAAAGAAATTAGTTGGTTAGATGGTTAATGATCGTTCGAGAACACTTAATCAAATTCGAGGTTCTCATAGCAATTAATATTAAGACTGACGTGTTATAATATGTGAAGCCGTGCTCTTTGGTAGAATTTTACTGACATTCCGGAGTAATTGACGAGAGGGCGAAGCAAGAATGTAGCAACAGGCAGACAGGAGGTGGACTTCTGTCAGAAAACCCATACCAGAATAATTCGTTTGTTGTACTGTTTTATTGAAACATACTCAAATATTGCACTATTGAGTATGTCCTGTTCGAGCAAACTGACGTTTTCCGACCATCAAACGCCAGTAAGGAGCCGGTATAGCGACTGGCTACGGGCTGAACGGCCAAGATGTCGGAGTTCGAGTCCCGATAAAATCAAAATCTTTCCCCTCTTCACGTCGTTCCTACCGGCACTGGGGTCAACCCAGCCTCCTGTCTAATGCGTACCGGTGGTTCACACCCCGGATGTAAATCAGCAGGGCCGCGAAAGTGACCACTCACCTCCAACTAGTGCAGAGGTCAAGAAAATATGGATCTATACTTCCACTCCCCCATACGCCTTCATGTCGTAGTGCTTAATTAGTTTTAAGCACACGCCGGTAAATAAGCACAACTTTTCATTATCCCTCTAACTCAACTTCGTCAGGAGACGTTTGGTAACACGACAGATTCGAATGAGTTAACTTCACTTTGTGGTAGCAACAGCAGGACTTGAGATACCGAACAGCTGTTGTAACGGACAGACGAACGGGACAACCGACGCCTACGCCTCTTCTTCCTTTCATCTCCTGCTTCCACATGTGTGTTCACCTCTTTTTTTATTTATTCGTCTTCATCTTACTGTTTCTTGTACCACGTTCCATCGTGTTCCAGTCTCCCCACACAAGTGTTTGGGGATACTAACAGCCATCCCCCCCCCGCCCACCTTCCGCCTCGAATGTTATAAACCGTCGCCATGTGTTTCCGTGGATGCAAAACGGGTTCAACTGGAGAGGCTTCTGACACTGGGTACCGACCTCTCCAGGTCTGAACCAGGGCCTCCAAAAATAGAGCCAAGTTTCTGGCCCGCTGTTGTTAGATGTTAGGTTCTCTTAGCGGCGTCTCTGAAGAGTGACTCATGTCGTTCATTTAGGTAGAAGTTCACCAAAGTTTCGAAGCAGTATTCTGTCTCTATTTTCAGAGTCGAAGAATAAACCAAGGAGACAATCAGTAACGAGAAGGCAGAACGCTTATCTTACTTACTGTTTCACTTATCTTCAATCCTGAGGATTCAAATAGTGTGTCCCTCCATAACGTCAGTGAAATTTTACCCGACTACACGACGTCAGGTCTAATGATATAGTACCCTTCATTTTCTCTGGCCATTTGTAATAAAATCGAGAAATATGTTACCTTTTCAATATCAGGTAACAGATTTGCAACGTGAAAAAGCTGATATAAAGACAAAGTTTTCCCAGTGCTTAAACACCACGTCAAGAGGGTGTATGGAATTTAAAGTAAGGAAAAGTCGTCCTGGTACTTAATGAAGACATATGGTCGAGTGGAGGCGTAGCTCCACCACTCAGCACTAGATGGAGGTGAGTTTTCAGCTTCACTCTTCGATCGCTTTACCCCGGAAAAATAGCACCCGATACCCATTGGATAGGAGCTTGGGTGAGCCCCAGAGCCGGTCTGGACACTATGGAGAAGAGAATACTCTTGCCTCTGCCTGGAATCAAACCCTGGCTTTCCAGCCTCTAGCCTGGCGCTGTATAAGAGTATGGGAGGGTAGAGATATACCTTCAAATGTTCTTAACCTCAGCACTAGATGAAGATGACTGGTCAGGTTCACGCCCATTCCTCTTTAACCTCTATGAAATACCCTCTGTTGCCCTTTTCATGAGCAACATGCCGCCATATAGGAGTTGGACCCTTGTTGCTGGCACGAGACTTGTGCTATGTTTATCTGGCCGGCGTCGCAGTGCACTTGACCTGCTCTTCTTTCAAGACAGACCAAACGGCCAGATGAGGTGACTCCAGCATCCATCCGCAGGGAGGCGCTGGTAGTTTAAGAACCATTTTTACAGCATAAACAATCAGAGGAAGAGAGGACAAGATGGGAGGGGGAGGGGGGTTATTTCCGTTGCTGTTGGCCGCCAGGTTCCAAATGTCGCATTTTGTAAATGTTATATTTTCTCTTTTTCCCTCCATAACAAAAGGATTGCTTTCTAAATAACTTTTTCTCTTGCCATTAAAGTCGTTGTTACCACTTGAACGAGGTGATGAAGTTCCAGTCAAAACGTTTGTGTAAGTTAACGGAAATCTGTAATCGCTATGTCATCATGGCCTGAGATATTCATTTTGAAATCATGTAAGCAGACTTGTTTTATAAATAGAGCCATAAACTGTCCTTTCCAAAGAGGAAAATGGAGATTAAGTAACCGCGTAAAGGTGAAGCTATGCTTGTAACCGCCCGTAGAGGCCAGTAGTGTTGTCAGTCGAGGTTCCAAAATTTTCTAGATGGCATTGCGATGAAAATAAAAAATTGCTTGTTCCTATTTGTTCCCTATTTATATTTATTTGCAGTATACTTAATTGTGCTGATACTAAACAATATTACGTGTATATAGCACTGAATGTTGGGATGCATTGCTAAGAATAACATTTTGAGGATTTGGGGAGGAAGCATAGGCTGCCCCTGTGGAGGCGCGTTTCAATACCTCCACCGTAGCCCTGCTAGTCGTAGAAGGCAACGAAAAAGGAAGCTGATGCTTGGGAGCATAACTAGGCCACTCTGTAACAGGGGACACATAAATACAGGAACCTGGTCCTCCAGGCTGGGGATTGGATGCAAGGTGCAACTGAGGAAAAACACGAAAAAGTTCAGTAAGAATAACTTGTACACCGGTCGAAATTCGAACCTAGCCCCTCTCAAATACAAGTCTAGAGAGTTACCGCATCAGCCAAGCTAGTTGTTTCGTATTGCTGAAGCAAGTATATGTTGCATCTCAGAACACATTTGTCTGAGCACTGGCCATTGAGGGAATTCACAGTAACATATTTCTGCGTGTTACTTATCTTGTACTTAAATGAACCGGCGGTTGTAATTGCCTTTATTTGGAGCAAATTTTTATCTGAGGGTAAGCTCGTTTTCAGCGCCTCTTACGTTTAGACGCTTTCGGAAACCTGAAGAATGCCTCTTTTTTTCGCTCAATCCGTATGTTCAACTGTTCCTGCCAACAGCTTCGCTAAGTCCACACTATATATTTGTACAGTCTGGTAGGAAACAGAAAAAAACGCAATTAACCCTTAGGAGAAAGCCCCTAATTACCTTGTACAACGTCATCTTTTGGAAGTAATAAATTCTTAAATGTGGGCAGTTTCAAATCAGTCACTCTAAGGGGAAAGAACTTTGCGTCACATTTGAGACTGTTCCATCTGTAAACTATTTAAATGGGGCGATTTTAGGGTTCCAGCGAAAGTGAGAGGTTCAAAACGAGACATGACGTCAGAAGCAGACACTGGCGAACACATTCTAAGACTTGAGTCCACCCTCTTGTAAATTCGACCCTCCTTTCCACATTCCCGTCCTTTGCTTGTACCGTAACTTAATACTGAGGGGTAGTGAGGGGTTAGTCGGTGGTCAGGTTCTTCTGGACGCTGGTGAGTTTTCTCTTTTCACTCCTTAAGAGAGAAATCTTGGGAGGATGAGCAGTTGGGGGGTGGGGCAAGGTTGTGAAGGTTCGCAGTTATGCATTAGTGGTGTGGCCATTAGATGCTGCCGGCAGATTTAGGGGTGAACCGAGCTTGTATCTTCTATCGAATGTGTCCTTGGACTTTTGTGTTCGTCTAAGTCCTGCTATTTCGTACGCACATAAAAGAAGGAATCTTAGATTTTTTTTTACAGAAAGGTTCGTCTGCTGATCATATATATAAAAAAGAGGAGCCTCGCAGGTGTGTTTGTGGAGAACAGGTGGAATTTTGTAGCGTGAAATTTCGTTTGCCTGTATTGAGGGAAATCTCACTCAGAATTTGTGGCCACGAAATTGATAATTACAGAATTAGATAAATTGTAGGACCGGAGCTTGTCAACTTGATTGTAACATTCGGTGAAAAATTAAAAAACCTGATGATCAGTAGCGTCATCATCATCAACTCTGTAGGGTTGTGTAAGGTCTATGAATTCAAAAATTGTCTTGATGATGTCCATCGTTGTTCTGGTCTTCCTAAGTGCCGCTGTGTCTTTCATCAGCAACAAAGCGACAACTGTAAAGAGACTGAAGGGGATTTTGACGCGAAAAACCGGAAACCAAACAGCTGAAGGATATGTTACGTCAGAGGGTGAATCAGTTGTTACTGTTAATGGGTGCATCTGGGTGCACGCGGTAGTGTAGTTAGTGGAGGCACTATGCTACAAGCCGGAAGGTAGCGGGTTCGATTCCCGGTGAGGTGTTTTTTTTAATTGACCTAATCTTCCAGCCGCACTGAGGCCCTGCTGTCGACTCAGCCTCTAACAGAAATGAGTACCAGGAGAGTTCCGGGCGGTAAAGGGCGGCCGGCGCGTAAGACTGACAAACTTACCGCCTTCTGTGAGCCGATTGTCTAGAGAAAATCTGGAAGCCTTGACGTCTCACCACCCTATTGGTCTCCACGGCCTGTTACAGCGATACGGTTACCTTTTCACCTTTAACAATGAGCCATCTGAAACAATTCTAGCTTTTTTAGTAATCTGATAATAAATTTGCTATAAAATATAAAATTAATTAATTTTTTTACTTTTCCGTGAGCGGGTTGTCGTAGCGGTGACGGCCTAGAATCATATTTGGGAGATACTCGGTTTGAATCTCGGCTGGGACACCAGTTATCCTAATTGAAGTATTTCGTGGCTTTCTTCAGTTCCCGCAGACAAATGCCGGGATAGTACCCCGATTATGCTGCTACCGCTTCCTTCTGGATCCTTTAAAATTTATCAATCATCGTAGCGTTGGGCGCTATATAGTCTACATAATGACGATGCCTTAAAATAACCCATAACAATTTATTCTTCCTCTTCCAGCATGGGACGAGAGATCCTTGCGATTCAGTTCTCCCATTCTCCCCCCCCCCCGGTCACAAGGTCTCTACAGGCCCAGGACAGAATAAAAACACAAAGAGAGCAGCGATACATGAATGCTCCGTCCGGGATGCGAATCCACGTTCCCACCGTTTGAGGTGCAGAAGACAGCCGGCGCCACTTAGGTGGGCATTTACACAAATGAATAACGTTTCTGCTGAAATAGTGTGATAGACAACCTCTGTCACGTAATGAGCCGGGATAGCTCAGTCGGTATAGCTACTAAGTTTTTTATTGCTAGTGGGGTGGGACTAAGTCCCTTGTACTGCGGCCACTTCTGGCCTATTGTACCAGCCCCAGATGATGCGTGAGGGTGATTGTGGAGCAATTGGTAGAATGAAGATTGGCAGGGGAAACCGAAACCTGGCCCAGCGCCACTTTCTCCACCATAAATCCCACTTGACCAGATCCGCGATCGAACCCGGACCGCCGCGGTGGGAAGCCAGCGACTAACCGCTTGAGCTATTGCGCGGCCTCTAGCTACTAGGTTACTAACTGGACAACCGAGGTTTCGAGGTTTTATTCCAACCAACCTCATGTACAGTGGATACCGGGCGTTATTTCGCGGAAGGGGCGTGAAGCTGACCACTAACCTTTATGTACTCCTGAGGTCATGAATGGTTTAGGTACACCTTCAGTCTTTCTCAAGTGTTCATGGCGTGGAGCTTAATTTAAACCAGGGATAACTTCACGTTTCTATTCCTGTCAGATATGTATTTCAATTTTGTGAATCCCAGCCATTTTAGTCAAAATTTGGCTTTTAAATTTTATAGCAGTGTTCTATTGCATGCGGATCCTGTTAGATAAATACGAGTAAATAAGCAGTTTAGTCTTACACACTTACATATCCTATCGAATTAATTCCTTTACAAGCTGAGTTGACATGGCAGTTTGCTCCTTGTCTAAGGCTTGCTAGTTGCTTGTTTGTTCTGTTTTCAAACCTGATGATGGAGGCAATATTTTCTGCGAAACATTGAACTAGAAGTCATCACATCACAGACGACAGTTATCTTCATACGTTGTGTGAAACTTTCATCCTTCTGCATAACTTCTTCGATTCTCTGAATAGAAAACTTTAATTTTACGCACCCTGTGAGTCCAGTCTCGACTCCATGTCTGTTCACGACCACTTGCACTTCGTCACAACCCCTGCAACAGACAGGTTAGATAAGGACGGAGGAAAGAATCCAACCATTCGAGCAGAATTCTTCTCAACGTCCAGTGCGTCCCATCAGCCCTACTTCCGCTTGAAGGCCGACACTGAGCAAAGGCCGTCTACCTAATATTCTAGCTGTAGGCTCAACTAGAAATAAATTTTTGTGATTGCTACATGACCGAGTACTACTTTCTGTTAGAATCTTTTTCCAAAAGATGGGTATAGCTCTGTCTACGAATTTGACGACCGAGGAATCGGGGTTCCATTCTGGGCAGGACAAGAAATATTTTTGTAGTTGTAATTGTATTTGATATAGTTATAAGTGTATTTTCATTGTATTTACTGTGTGCTAGTGTGTCCTTTGTTGTTTGTGTAGTTTTGTGTTCTCCGTTTGTTTGAGTGTGGTGTGTTATTTTGTGTGATGTGTTATTTGTGTGTCGTGTCTTATTGTAGTACCACTGCTACAGCGCAAAAACCCTTTTGCAGTTTAAATAAATAAATAAATAATAATAATAATAAGTCCAGTCTGGAATCTGACGCCGTGTTGTTATATGATAGATACCGGCATTTCATAACAATCTGCACTCTTAAATCTTCATTCTTCTAACCTGATGATGGAGGGAACAGATTCCTGTAATGAATGTCAAGATTGCTTGAATGTTTGGTCGATGGGTGTTAACGTTTCGGAACAACGAACGGCTTCCATCATCGGGATTCTCTTTTCTTAAGGCTCTACAGCCCTTTGTTGGACCTTGGCCGATCCTATGAACAGTCGGTAAGACTTCTCGGACTGGGGATCAGCCCGTCGCAAGGCCGCTACCTACACACAGAACAACACAAACACAGAATAAGCGCACACAGACATCCATGCCTCAAGTGGGATTGAAACCCACGACCCCAGTGTTTCAGTGGGCGAAGAAGACTGTTCATGCCTTGGACCTTGCGACCACTGCCATCGGCTTCATCGGGATTGTGCGTCCTAAAAATGGATGCAGAAATTTTGCTCTGAAATGTTGATAGCGATTTACTGGACTGCACGACGTCACGAAGCAGAAAACCGTAATCTCAGGCTACTCAGAGTTCAGTGTCTCGCATTTATGGCTCCGGAAAATGGCCATTTCCGCAGCTTCGCTCCTGACTTCTGTACGTACAAAGCGTTTATAGCGGCTCATCTGGGTGCTGTGATATGAACACCGCTGAATTTCACTTCCCACTTGTCGCACTGTAGCCTTCATTTTTTCTTTTCAGATTCTTCTTCTTCCGGTTTTTTCCCCCCGTGTGAAACTTCTCTAAAAAGTTCATCAACCCTTCAGTGTAAAAATGGCACATGTTTACATCTCTGAGCATTTTGCAGTCATGGACTGCAATTTTGTGCAGCAACACAGTTGGATTAAGTAAGATGGAATTATTTTTTAACAGAAGGCTTGGAAACTCAAGCCAAGGAGGATGAGATGGGCAGGGCATGTAACACGAATGAGGGAGTAGAGGAATGCAAATAGGATATTGGTGGAAAAGCCGGAAGGAAGGAGACCACTGGGAAGGCCAAGGCGTAGGTGGGTGAACGATATTAAAATGGGTCTTAGATAGATAGGGTGGAGTGGTATGAATTGGATTGATCTGGCTCAGGATAGGGACAAGTGGAGGGCTCTTGTGAACACGGTAATGAAGCTTCGGGTTCCATAAAATGCTGTGAAGTTGTTGAGTAGCTGCACAATTGACAGCTTCTCGAGAAGGGCTCAGCTCCATGAGTGAGTGAAGGAGTAAAAATACGCTAAGTATCGAACGAGGTAGCGTAGTTCGTTGAGGCATTATGATAGAAGCCAGAAGGTCGCGGGTACGACTCCAATGAGGTCATTGGATTTTTCAATTGATCTAATCCTTCCAGCCGCAGTATGACCCTCGGGTCGAATCAGCCTCTAACAGAAACAGTCATCCACCTGATCAAGAAATTATCCACCACGAACGGACCCCGAAAGTTGATTACACTGTACACGAGATGCGTCCACTGAAACATATTGTAATCTAATTGAAATCAGTCCGCATCTTCACTTTACATTTTCCATTAATTCGCTTTAATATATTACGGGCCTACTCCCATCTACATCTAGGTCTTCCAAGTAAACAACAATCACTCGTTAACTTTCTGTAGGAAAACATGTAGTTCGAGACTTGAGCTTACCACGGCTGTGGCTATACAAATACTGTTTTTGAGGTGTGACTCTGTGCAGACTGGTATAGGTTTACTTACGTGTCGGAGAAAATTACTGCTTCCTTCTTCATTGTCGAAGTATAAACTTATTCTGCTTGCTGCTTACTTATTCCTTATTTATTTATTTATTCAGTTTTCTCTTTTACCATGTAGACAAAGTCAATAAATCTTACCGAAACGTTCGTAAACTACCAGACTAAACGTCGTCACGTCCCAGAATTTAACTATAGATAATATAAAGGTTAAATAGCGCTCCTGAGGCTATCTGTCATCTAAACCAGCTTCTATAAATTTCTGTGTGAGACTGGAATACCATTCGCCGAGAGAACATTTGGAAGGGCACTCCTTACAATCTCTTCGGCCGAGTACGGTCCATAGTTATGAATCACTGACTTAAGCCACTTACGTTAGAAAACAGGAATTAACTTCACAGCGTGTACAAAGGTGGGTTTGGTGCCCACAATACAGAATCATTGCTGTCCCATCTCACGTCATGCAGGCTATTATAAAAAAGAATCTTCCACGAAACACAATGGTTGACCAGTAGCAGCTCAATCTAGTGCTCATGCAATTATGCTGTGATGGTTAGAACCGTGGGAGATTTTCTTTTATTTAATGCCTCCATTCATGGCAACGTCGCTTGAATTTCGTCATCATCATCAGCACTGTTACATGGCATGGCCTCGTCTATGTCATTGGCGCTCACATATTACATACAGGACAGGTAAACTTTACAAAAAAAAATCCGTATGGCCAAACTAACAAGGAATGGCAAGTACTTCTTTTCTGGGCTTTTGTCCGGCACTCAAAAAATACCTTATGTTAAAAAAGAGAACAAGACATCGTGAAAAAAAAAAGGTTCGACCATTCCCCTTCAGGGGAAGACTGCAAAACTTACCAACCCCAAAAGGACCAAACAGACCACCATTATCACCCAAACCACCCTTCCTTTCATAAAAAAATACCTACCCTCAGATCGGCCAGTATTTTTTTAAGGCATGTGGTTCCCAAACAGTTTTTATAACGTTCCGACCTCACAAAAAGGACACCGCTTGTCTCGACCCTGAATCCGAGTCTCTTCCCTTGCTTTTCTGCGAATCTACATATATACAGCAGCTCGTCTTAATTGGGGCCAGGCTTGCTTGGGAATATCGGCTTCATTAGAGGACCGTGTTCGAGAATTGGATGAGTTCGAAACGCAAAATTCCTCTAATAAGGTGCTACACTTTTAGCCTAAAGTATGCTTATGCGATCTCCATGCTGTCTGTGTTGTCTCTGTGTCCCTATTTATCAATCTTTATGAAACTTGGTATGTATATCATAGCACCTGAGCCCAGCTCAACGGCGTACTTCATAAATCCCTCCCATCAGTCTGTGTATGCTTTCTGTCGTTGCTAGGCAACGGCTCGGTAAACACTTTCCCGAGGTAAGGAATACACGTGGCAAAAAGTGAACTGCTGGACGTGCAGAGGAGAGTCTATGGGTTTGTCTGTGTATTCCCATACCGTTGCCAGGTGACAACTCCTTAAAGAAGATCCCGCGGCAACAAAGAATTATCGGGGCCCTCGTTTTCTATGAGATCTCGACTTATGAAAGACAAGTGGATGATTAGTTCTTCCCAGAACTTTTTTCTTGTATATGATGCATTCTGATGTATGGAGCACAGAAATTTTTTATGCTTCAGCACTTGTGCTTGTATATAAAGAAGACGTTTTTAGTATAATGAACATTCTCAGAAATTAAGGAAATTGTACTTTACTCCGAAATATAAATTCTAATCTTTCCGGGGTCTGGGATTTGCTTCACGTAGTTTATTTTGAAAGGAAGGGAAAGGAAACCTTTGAAAGTAAGAAAGATAAACCTAATTAACTCTCAAAAAGATAAACCCAGAATAAAATACTATAATATAATTCAGGGTTAAAAAAAATAAATTCCCTTAGTGGGGGGTGGAGTCCAACTGGTTCCACTCGGGCACGGCGGCCACTGATTGGCCTATTGTAGCCTGCCCTGGGTGATTATGATGATGGAGAATTTGGTGGAATGAAGATTGGCAGGGGAAACTGAAGTACTCGGAGAAGACCCGTACCAGCGCCACTTTGTCTACCACAAATCCCACTTGATCAGACCCGGGATCAAACCCGGGCCGACGCTGTGAGAAGACAGCGATTAACCGCTTGAGCTATGGCGCGGCCATAATTCAGGGTTAAGTCTGACAATGAATATTCTCAGACATTCACAAAGACACTGAAAATTTTGTTGTATTTTGGAGCAAGCGCTAGGCTCCTGCAGATTACCGATTTGTCGACTGGATTAACGATTTTATGACAGAGTATGACACTACTCATAATAGTAATCTATTCGGATTATCGACTTGTTAACATACTTGAATAGCATTGGAATAAAATAATAGAACAATATACCTATGTACAGCAGAATAAATTATGTAGTTTTATTTTCAAAACGTATATTTTGGCGGGTTGCTGAAATCATTGGAATGTGGAACCAAAAAACCCCTTGTAACCCGGTCAACAATAGAACTTCGCTTACTTAGTAGCGAAGGTCACAGTAATCACGACAACAGAGGAACTATTGAAGTCGTCTCCTAGGCAACGGATACAGAAACGTGCAGCTACATCGGAGACGCAAAAAGAGGACCCTCCAGGAGATGATCTCCATGCGGTTCGACCAGAACCTACCTCAGAGAGAACTGGCCAAAAGAAGACAGAATACAACAGAAGGATACAGAAGAGAAAACTAGAGGCCAGTGAAAGATCAGACAACAGTGAGAGATTCGTTATTCAGAAGGGGTCAAATGTGCGAACTGTTGTAATCAAGTGAAACTGTAATAGAGAAGCATAATAAATCCAATCAATCTAATCTAGAACTCACAATATCAGTCACGCTTACCCCCCTTCACAGGACAATATGAATATTTCATACTTTGGTTAATATTTAAGGTTTCCACAGCAACGGTTCTAACTTCTGGGATTCTAGATCGGTAAAAGGCAACCTAAGTTTCGGAGGAACATATCGCCTCCATCTTCAGGTTCGAACAGTCAGCCAAGCATGGATCGTTTATAATTGGCAGTGCGAAACAGTGGAATGTGTATGTCGGCAGGTCTTTTTGTATTACGTAACTACCAGTACTGAATTCGAGCGTTATGAAGACCTTCAGAAGGAATTTGAAAGCTACCTGCAGATACGGCTACGTCATTTCTTAGAACGTAACTTACATGATTGTCAATCTATTCATTAGGGCGCACCTCCGAAATGATTTACATGAATGACAATTCTCAGAAACGGGAGGGCAGGGGAGGCGGGACCCTGTATGTGACGTCTCAATTTAAACGCTGTAACGACTAGATTACAGCTAAAAACCGTAGTTTGATTCCCGGCAGAGTTAAAATAATTTTCTCTTCTTCCCCGAGTCTAAGACGGCTCTGGGGCCCGCACAGTGGATACCGGAATCTCTGTGTCCAGGGATATAGCCGACGGAGCGTGAATCTGACAACTCACCTCCATTTATTGCTGACATTAAGAATGCACGGGATCATATCTCTACTCCCCCCATACGTCCTAACTGTGTGGTGCATAATTCAGTAATGGAACTACTTTGCATTTACTTGTATAACCGCTAGCCAGTTAAAATTATTTTTCTAGAATAGGTAGATGGATTTAACCTCCAGAAATTTTAAGAAAACCTAATACGCAATGAACTAATTGTCTAAAATATAAGGGAAAAGAAACCAAATGAGAGGAGAAGGTTGAATGTTGTGGGATATGACACGGTGAAGACCATGTAGAAGAAGTCTATCGACGTTTCGGAAGAACGTATTGCCTTCATCGTCAATGTTGAAGTGTAAGCGAAGCAAGTACCGAGAAAGACATAGGTGGGAAGCAGAGCGATATCTTGCCGGTTACTTGCTTAGCTTGCTCTTCCACCCTGAAGATGGAAGCAACATATTCCTTCGAAACGTCAGTTGACTTTCAACGGACTACATGGCGTTATATCCCAGAATATTGAACTCTTCTCTGGTTACTTGCTTGGCTTAATCTTCGACACTAAAATGAATGCAGTGTGTACCTCCGAAACGTCGGTAAATTTCTACTGGGCTACACGGCCTCAAGCCTTAGAAAATAGCACTGTCTGTGAAGCCTAACTTTGTGGAATTCAGCTCTTCTTAAGAAACAGCCAATTGTGCAGCTACTCAAGAATATCCCAATATTTTATGGAACCCGAAGGTTCATTACCGTGTTCACAAGAGCCTTCCACTGGTCCCTATCCTGAGCTAGATCAATTCAGTCCATACCACCCGATCCTATCTCTCTAAGGATCTGTTTCAATATTATCCACCTACCTACGTCTTGGTCTTCCCGGTGATCTCTTTTCTTCTGGCCTTCCCACCAATATCCTATATTCATTCATCTTCGGCCCCATTCGTGCTACATTTTTCTTAGCTTGTGTCTTTTATCCGAAGGATTCATTCATGTCCGAGGCCCTTCGTGACATTTAGTAAGAATCCCCACGCCAAGCCTCAAACTGGAACGCCATCTTCCTCTGCTGTCCGCGATTGCTCATTCAATACAAAAATAAGAGAACAACACGTCACACTTTCAAAGAGAAATTACAGTTCGGAAGAACACGATATACACGTGTGAAGATACGAGACAAGGGGAAACGGGACGTGCCAGAGGGCCTAACTGAGTTGATGAAAACGTGTACCACAGTTCGGAATCCATGTTTAACAGACCGGCGCGTATTTTTTTAAACCATCCCTTCACCTTCTCATCCACTTTTTTATATCTTCTTTTTTTATCTTTCTCTTTCAAGGGTGACCTCGGTGGGTGACCGCTTCAAAATAACCTTCTGCAAACCATCTGGTACTCACTGGCTGATGTGAAGGTACACCGTGGAAGGCCTCTGGGGTGGCGTCCATGGGGCATATACGGAAGAACATATCGAGGGGTGGAGGCTTTTTATATACCCAAGTTCCGTTCGGTTGAGGTAGGTTAGTATTTTTTTATTATTAGGAAGACATACATGCAACGGACATGACAGAGAACACAGCTATGGAACATGAATCCCTCGTTTTTTATTCTTCTTTTTATATACGGTATAATAGGTAACAAATGCTAGGAGGGGGTAAGAGAATGCATAAAAAACGGAGAAAAGAATTGTGAAGATTAAAAAAAAAGCAGTCCTATATGAATGAACGAATGGGGCAAAGAGAGTTTGAAAAGGACAGATCTGTGCATGTAGACTTTTTTGACGCTGCGTCCACAGTTGGGGCTACAAGGAAGATGGGTCAGGCTCCGTGGGATTCTTGCCGAGCGTCCTGCAACAGAATAATCAAAATGAAAAAAAAAAAAAAGTTGGAGGGCCCACAGGTCGTGTTGTCATGAGAACTGAAATTTCACATGTTAGGTGCCTTGGTGTATCTACAATGTATGGGAAAAAGTAAAGTGAAAAGACTTTCTGACCATTTCCCCCCCCCGAAAATGATTGATTTGGAATGCCGTTATTTTAATGCGAATTTATGAACACTAGGAGAGCCTGCGAATTGCAGGGAGTGCGTCTGTACGCAGGAAACAATTCAAGAGGCTATAGGAAGGTTTGTCATGTGATATCAAGTAGGATAATGTTCTGTATCAGCCACAATTTTCATGTAGATGCGTCATGTCTAACGGCGACTTTACGTGAAGACAGACGCATGTTGCGTCCCTTCTTCCATCTTAAAAAATGAAGGCCATATTTGCCTCTAAACACTCTGTTGAGTTTAAGTGGACTGCACGGCGTCATATCCTAGAATAAAATACTCTCCATCTACATGCGTTTTACGTATTTTGCGCTAAATTATCACAAGGGAGAAAAATAAAACACGATGCATGTTTTCCGTACCGTCTGTTACAGGGAAAGCTTTACTTTTAAGCCTCCTATTCAATGGGTTTCGGAGTCTGTTCCCCCGGGGGTGAAAAGGCCAGGGCGTGAAGCTAACCACTCAATTCCATCTAGCACCCTGATCAAGAAAACACAGATATATACATCCACTCCCCCATACGCCTTCATGGCGTAATGCTAATTACTTATTCACAGGGACAAATTTACATGTTTCCGTAGTTAATATGGTTTCCCGGTAAGCATACAGAGGTAATGTTTCGAATATATTTTCGAAATTTCTTATGTAGAATTCGGCCATGAACCCCCCACGAATTAAATCGCAATTAAAAAAACTAAATTTAGACTATTTTAGAATAGGACTTTTAATTTAATGTAGTGTTTTTGTAGAATGATTTGTTTGCATTTCTGTGCACACATTTAGTGCAATTTGCGGTAATTCACTAACAATTTAGGCTGTCGGAAACAAAATTATTTCTATCGCAATTTCTAAATAAAAATGAAGCCTACATTTTATGTCCAACGCATATATATCCCGCAAGACTTACGGATACCTTGACAGTTGAAAGCGCTAACATCTATACATTATGCGTGCACTTCGTAAGTGTCTCAGCCTGGGGCAACACTAGGATTCATACCAGAAAGAAATAAGGACATTCAGAACATTAAAATTAACATTAAATTCTTCTCTTCAGAGGAGCGGGTCTCTGCAGATGAAGACGAACAAATTTATTAGTGTAGTTAATTATATAATTAAGCACCACATCATGAAAACATATGGAGGAATATAGGTACAGCTTCACCATTCTTGATCTCGACAGTATATTGAGGTAAGTGTTCAGCTTCACACCCTGGCCGCATTAACCTCGAAGACAGAGTCTCTGGTATCCATTAGATAGGCGGCCAGTGACCTTCAGAACCGGTCCTTGCCCTTGCTGAGAATCGAACTCTGCTGGTGCAGCCCGTAATCTAATCGCTATACCAACTGAACTAATATATAAGAAAAAGAAAATATTTAAAAAATTGTTTTAGTTTCCCATTATAATATCTCGGGTATTTCCTCCCATTTTCAGTGTTACTACTCTGTTTAAATCTAGGGGCGGGTGCCAAGCTTGTCTCATTTCAGCTATACTCGTATTTTCTCCTTTAGGATATGCCAGTAAGGGGATTCTGCTTTGCCAGGTTCAGCAGAAAATAAAAATTTAAGATCAAGACTTCACTTCTTCATGTCGTTCAGACAGGATCTGTGGCCCACCCAACCCCCTGTCCAATGGGTACCGGAGGCTTTTTCCCCGGGAGTAAAGCGGCCGGGTCGTGAAACTGCACTAACCTCCAACTAGTGTCGAGGTCAAGAAAAAATGAGTGTATACTTCCAATCTCTTATGAGCCTTCATGTTATAGTACTTGCCTTAGGGGCACGCGGTAGCGTAGGTGGTTCAGGCACTATGCTACAAGCCGGAAAGTCGTGGCTTTAAATCCCGATGAGGTTATTGGATTTTTTTCAATTAACCTAAACCTTCCGGCCGCACTATGGCCCTGGGGTCGACTCAGCCTCTAATAGAAACTAATACCAGGAATATTCCTGGGATGTTCTTGGGGGTAAAGGGCGGCCGGAGCGTAGGGCTGACAAGCTTGGCGCCACATATGAGCCGACTTTCTAGAAAATATTGGAACCTCAACATCTCACAACCCTATGGGCCTCCAAGGCCTGAATCAGGGATATCTTTACTTACTTTTACAGGTTTACCTTACTCAATGCTCACTTCAGTTTTCGACACTGAAGATGGAAAAAACCTCCGTTTCTACGTAACATCAATAAAATTCTACCAGACTACACTGTGTCACATTCCAGAAGCTGATGTCCTTCACAGTCACCTCTGTGATAAACTCTAAAATGTCGAACATAAAATGCTGCGTTAGAAATATGGGAGCTGTTCCCAGGATGCTTTGCATTCCGGGAATCCTAGTGTAAACGCTGTGGGTAAAATGTAGAGCGTTATGTTTATCATCATGATTATCATCATTCTGAGTGACAAACCGTCACCGTGTTGCAGGCAGGGCGCAGTCTTTGCAAGCCGATTGTTACGTGACATATATATATTATCCGCCAGCTGTGGCGGGCTTGCGGGCAGGGTCCGGTTTTGGGCGGGGGGCCGAGCCCGACCATTCTATGTAAATGTCCCGAGCACTTCACTGGCCACGTAAATGTAGGTCTCATCAGCTGCACCTCCCCGGCAGAATGACCTAACAGCCTCTGCTTTCTTGAGCTTCAGTAACGTCGATTAGTCGCTGGCTTCCCACCGCTGCGGTCCGGGTTCGATCCCGGGTCTGATCAAGTGGGATTTATGGTGGACAAAGTGGCGCTGGGGCAGGTTTTCTGCGAGTACTTCGGTTTCCCCTGCCAATTTTCATTCCACCAATTGCTCCACAATCACCCTCACCTATCAACTGGGGCTGGTACAATAGGCCAGAAGTGGCCGCAGAGCAAGGGAGTTAGTCCCACACCACTAGAAATAAAAAAAAACATGTGAGCCCGAACACGTACAAAACGACCCCAAATTTTCGAAGGAGGAAATCAGAGAAGAAAAAGTTATTTTCTTTTTTCTTTTGAAAAGTTGAATATGTCATTTAATTCTGAGGGCCCTAAGCAAAAATAAGTTGAAGCTGTAAAGGGGAAAGGTAAATCTGTCCCTGTGTTTAATTCATAAGCACTATTCCATGAAGGCGGATCACAGAGGCTGCGCGGTCTAAGGCATGAAATGTCTTGGTTCGTTCGAACACTAGGACCGTGGGTTCAAATCCCATTCAAGGCATGAATGTTCGCGTTAATTCTGTGTTTGTGTTTTCCTGTATAGGCGGCAGGCTTGCGACGGACTGATCCCCCGCCCAAGGAGTCCTTCGGACTGTCTAAGATTAAGAAACTGAAGTGAAACGAAGCGTTTCACTGATGCCCTATGCTCCAAAGTAGGAGAAACATAGATATATAGATACCATGAAGACATAGGGTGAGTGAAGGTATAGCTCCATCGTTCTTGACCTCGGCAGTAGATTGAGACGAGTGTTCCGCTTAAAACCGGAGAAAAAGTCACCGTTACCAATTGAATAGGAGCCTGGGGTGGGGGCAAGAGCCGGTCTGGACGACGTGGAGAAGAGAAAATTCTTGACCCTACCGGGACTCGAACTCGACCCCTTGGTCCTGCAGCCCGTAGCCAGTCCCTGTACCGACTGCGCTATCCCGGCTCCATTCTTTATATTAAGAAATAAATAATTAAAAATTTATTGCCTTAAATAGAGCTCTTGACTTTTCGAAAATGTCAGAATTAGCAATTGGAACTCCTTACAAACGACCTCCTTGTGGCACGAAAATGGGGAGATCCCTTTTTCCTAAGAAGCAGTATTCGCCTCATATTGTAGTCGGTACGTTGCTTTACCAAACAACGAACTGCAGAGAGCAGAGTGACACTTGAGAAGCTGATAGTGCCCGAGCTAGTCAATAAATACAATGATTCTGATGGAACTTTACGGGCCACTTATATATTCACAGGATTCACATTATTATACGCCATTTCTGTATGATCCATTTTAATATTATCCTCTGTCTAAAAATTTTTTCAAAATGGTCTTTTCTCTTCAGGTGTGTGGGTTAGACTTCGTATAAAATTTCTTCTCTTTCCTTCTTTTGTTTGCTTTACGACGTTTCCAGTATCCAACGTAGAGCGTGGGTCGATTGATAAATGATTAATTGGTATTTATTTTGAAGGAAGCCGTCGTGGTCTACTAGAATACCGTCCTAGCATTGCCTGGAGAGAATGTGTACCTGTTTTATGTGATATTTCTGCCGATTTAAACAGAAAATCCTACAGTCCTCGTCAGAAATTCTGTGAAATATTCTGCAGACCCAAGTTTCAAATCTTCGCACAACAGACTGTCCGCTTGGTCGAGGCGTTTTGAGTCATCACGTCGTGTAGGCCGGTAGGAGTTCACTGACGTTTCGGAGGAAAATACTGCCTCCATTTTCGGGTGGAAAAATAAGTCAAGCAACCAACAAGAATCAAGTAGTCCCAGATGAGGACACTCTTCATAGTGACAATTATGTTTTTTCCAGTCCTTTGAAACTAATTCCAAATTAATTTCTTAAAGGAAACAGTTCACTAACGCTTCCTTCCAGATGTCTTCCGGTTCATCATTTCACAAGTCATAACTCCATTTAAGGAGAACCACCAAGTAACCTGTTATAGCAGGTATCGCCGCTTCTTCAATTTCAGGAGGTCCTGGGTTAAACTAACAGCCAGGAGGTGAGCTGTCCTGAGGTATTTCTTAGCTTTCCTCAGACCCTACCTAATGGTCGTTATAGTTGTACGTGAGGCAAGGCTAACACCGCTTCCTTCCACATTCATGCCAATTCCTTCCTTACTAATCACTCTGTAGAGTATGGGTTAGAAACAGCGTCGTTAAACAAACAACAAATAAACGAGTATAACGAAGACAAACTTGTCTCTACTTAAATCAGTATTACGTTACGAAAATTTACGGGAGAGTTGCTGTCTCGCCACCAGAGTGCAGGGCAGAATCATGCCATAGAGAGAGCTAACAGATCCTTTGAAAATGTGGCACAGTTCAAATATTTTTGAACGACTGTAACAAAGGGGCACGCGTTAGCGTAGTTGGTTGAGGCACTATGCTACATGCCGGAAGGTCGCGGGATCGAATCCCGATGAGGTCATTGGATTTTGTTTCAATTTACCAAATCTTCCCAGTCGCACTATGGCCATGGGGTCGGCTCAGCCTCTAACAGAAATGAGTACCAGGAGCCTTCTTGGAATGTTCTTCGGGGTATTATTTTTTTATTGCTAGTGGGGTGGGACTAAGTCCCTTGTACTGCGGCCACTTCTGGCTTATTGTACCAACCCCAGATGATAGGTGAGGGTGATTGTGCACTATGTCCATCACAAATCCCACTTGACCAGACCCGCGATCGAACCCGGGTCGCGGTGGGAAGCCAGCGACTAACCCGCTTGAGCTATGGCGCGGCCCCTCTTGGGGATAAAGGGCAGCTGACGCGTAGGGCTGACAAACTTACCACCATCTATGAGTCGATTGTATAGAACATGTGGGAACCTCAACATCTCACAACCCTGTGGGCTTCCACGGCCCGTTACAGGGATAGTTTTACTTTGCTTACTTTTTACGACTATAACAAATCAAAAATTTGATTCAGGAGAAAACTATAAGGAGATTGAATTCAGGTAATGCTTGCTACCATTCAGTCCAGAGCCTTTTGTCTTCTCGTCTGCTGTTTAAAACATAAGAATTCGAATATACAAAATTATAATTTTGGCCGTGGTTCTGTATGGGTGCGAAAATTTGTCCATCACATTAAGAGAACTACATAGACTGAGGGTGTTTGAGAACAGGGTGTTGAGGAGAATATTTGGACAGAAGAGAGATGAAGTGACAGGAGGTTGGAGAAAACTGCATAATGAGAAGCTTTATAACTTGTACTCTTCTCCAAGCATAATTAGAATGATCAAGTCGATGAGGTTGAGATAAGCACGGAATGTAGCACGAATGACAAGAAGAGGAATGCATACAATGTATAGGATATTGGTGAGGAAGCCAGAAGGAAAAGGACCACTAAGAAGACCAAGACGTAGGCGAATGAATGATATTAAGATGGACGTTAGAGAGATAGGATGGTGTGATATTGACTGAATTGATCTGGCTCAGGATAGGGACCGTTGGAGGGATTTGCAAAACTGGCTGATTCTCAAGAAGGGCCCATCTCCATTGATTTATATCAGTTATATGAGAGTGGAGGTACAGCTCCACGCATTCTCAACTTCTGGACTAGCTGAAGTTAACAAGTCAGCATGATGCTCCAGCCGTTTTATTCCTGGGGCAAGAGACACGGATATCCAGTTCATAAGCGACTGTGTTCACCCAAAATCCAGACTAGACGCTAGGAAGAAAAAGCATTTTATCCTTACCAGAAATCGAGCCCCGATTCGCCGGTCGTTCAGCCGGCAGTCTAGTCACCATGGGGATACTGGTACTGACGAAAACATAAGAAGACAAAAAAACAGTTGTATTAGTGTCGAGTTCTGCCCTAGCGAGGGCTGGTGATAATCGTTTTTGAGTAACAGCGTAAAATTTTAGGGTCGTTTGAATGGCCATAGACATAAGCCGCTATTACTAGAAGGTTTCCATGGTGACCACGCCTGGTGGATGTTTGATGCGGAGTCATAACGCTCAGACATGAATGTATGCAGGGCAACGAAGCGAAGCTCAACTTCGTGGCACTCACATGAATAGCGTGACGAAACAAAGCAACGGCCTGCCTGGTGTCGCTAAATTGTTTGCCCTGATCAATATACAAAACTATAATTTTGCCTGTGGTTCTGTATGGCTGTGAAACTTGGTCTCTGACATTAAGGGAGGAACATAGACTGAGGGTGTTTGAGAACAGGGTGTTGAGGAGAATATTTGGACCGAAGAGAGATGAAGTGACAGGAGGTTGGAGAAAACTGCACAGTGAGGAGCTTCATAACTTGTACTCTTCTCCAAGTATAATTAGAATGAGCAAGTCAAGGAGGATGAGGTGGGCAAGGCATGTAGTACGAATGGGGGAGACAAGGAATGCGTATGGGATATTGGTGGGAAAGCCAGAAGGAAGGAGACCACTGGGAAGACCAAGGCGTAGGTTGGTGGACAATATTAAAATGGATCTTGGAGAGATAGGATGGGATGGTATGGATTGGATTGATCTGGCTGAGGATAGGGACCAGTGGAGGGCTCTTGTGAACACGGTAATGAACCTTCAGGTTCCATAAAATGCTGGGAAATTCTTGAGTAGCTGCAGAATTGGCGGTTCCTCCAGAAGGGCTCAGAGCTCCATGAGTAAGTAAGTAAGTAAATCAAAGGCCCACAACTGATTACACTCTTCCGATACTGGTGACACGAGAACTTTCAGAATTAATTCCGATATGCTTATTCCAAATTTGGGCGCAGAAATTTTATATCGTGTCAGAGTTGTGTGAATTCAATTTCGACCCCAAAATATTGACTTTATTCAATTTTTGTATTATTTTCCTAGTATTCTTCGATGTATTGCCAACCATGTTGATAGAATAATATGTTTTATTAGTGAATATAAATGTATTCTCATATGGATAATGTCTTATTTCATACTGTCACGTGTATGAGTGACTGTAAGAGCGGTTTCGGTTGATGATCGGATTTATTGAACACTTACAGATCATGACTGCAAGTAACTATAGCGCTATCGCTAATTCACACACTCTGCAGTTTACTAAGCATGTACAAAGTCTTCTTATTCTGCTGTATTTTCTCTGGTTGTCGCTTGGTAACGGCTTCTAAAACCATTGGTTCCTCAGCTTCTGTGTTCACATCCTTATTGGCTAGCGACTGTCTCACAACTAGCTCTAACTCATCTCAATGCCGTCTCAAGACTATCCCGTAATTGCAGCTGCTTCTCGTTATATGGAATTGGTACGGGCCGCATAGAAAACACATCTCTTAACAGTTCTTCTACTGTTGCGTCAGGTAGAGAACATCGTTTCCCAGTTACTACATTATTGCACATTACTAATCTGTTACGTCCGTTACCTAGCAAGGCCGTTGATTACAGAGCCATTACCTAGCAACGGCTATTGTTTAATTGCTCCTTTCGCGGTTGTTGCTTAGAAACGAGTCTACAGTCCACAATATTACGTCATATATTCCATATGCGCTCATACCTTCTGTGTATAAACATAGGGAATAAGAAAATGATTGCACTGTTTACAACCTGACTGGAATTTCTGTCATGCCCGAATTTAAAAAGTCCGTTATTCGTAATTATTGCCAAAAAAACTGGACATTTCTTCTTGTTTATTTGCTGGTTTCTTGCACGGCTTAATTCTCTTCCCTGACGATGGAGGCGATACGTTCCGCAGAAACGTCATTAAACTTCTACCGAACTACACGGACTGACAACCCAAAAGTTCGCAATTAAGTGAAGTGTTATTATGCTGTTTTTAACAAACAGATTTGAAGAGGACCATCTCCCAGGAAGTGACACTGTATAGTTCGGTAGAAATGTGCTAAATTTTAGGATGAAGATTCACGTACATCTTCAGAGTCGACGTGAGAGTCAATTGTTCAACATTCAAGGAACAAACAGAGTTCTGTAACAGGAGGCAGTATGTTCCTCCGAAACGTCTGTAAACCTCTACCAGATTACACGGAGTTACATCCTGGAAGATAATGGTCATCATATCCAGAGTTTTAGAACCTAAAATACATCAAAATTGAGGTAGAACAGTTCTCCCTTCTGGGCTATGAAGCTGTACGTCCTATATTACTGTGGAAGATAACCAACGTTTCGGAATGACATATCGCGTCCATCTTCAAGGTCGAAAAATGAGCCAAGCAAAAGAAGTAGCGTGATCCAGGCAGCAAGCAGAGCTCTGGCGATTGTTTTTCACCGGACTACACGGCGTCATATCCCAGAAGACAGAACTCTTCACAGTGACAACTATGAGGGCATCAGAGGTAACAAAATTGAACCTGACTTTGTCCTTGGAAACGGATTTAAATCATTACAGCAGCTGCTTACGAACTTGGCGGTCGGAGATATTTTCTCAACATGGGCAGTAATTTTTGTTTCAAAAATTCTCCTAGCGCTGTCAACGAATCTCGAAGCAAGAACCTCCCGATTGGGCCGTGTTCAGTTTCCGAATTATTTCTCTCAGAAATATTCTAAATTCTTGATAGCTTTACTTTACTTTTACTTACTTCATACAAATAAATTAAAACTGATCACAGATTCGAATTATGCAGATGAATATCAATTATGCCATCAGACAAGATGGCGCTCGAAGTCTTCATTCTTCTCTGCCTCATAATGAATTCATGGAGACTTACCAACAGTCGCCACACCTGTGGGGGGGGGGGATGAAGGCTGTCGCCGTGCAAAGTCGCAATTACGCAGCTCTGAAGACAGTCATTGCTACAGAGAGTCCACAGAGTATGGCCTGAATATTTAAACCTATTGTAAGCCAATTCTTTTCATATGTAGCTATCGAAATTGATTGATTAGTCTCTTCGATTAGTTGATAATATAGCCCATCAGAAGGCGGCCGCAACAAATATATGTTTATTCTGAGAGATATAGGCACCAACAGATTTATCATGAGACAAGTGCTTCAAGAATACTCGCCTATTCGCCATGGGCGAGTTAAAGTACACTAATGGCGACCGTAAATTTATTCGTATGAAGCATATTCATGTTCTCTTATTAGATGGATTTCACTGCGTGCTTAAAATAAATTTAATATATCCCTGTGTTTAATTGATCACCAAATCATGAAGATGTATGGGGAGTGGAGGTATAGGCCCATGCATTCTTAATCTCTGCACTAGATGGAAATGAGAGGTCATTTTCGAAGTTCTGTTGGTACCATTTGGGTGTGTGATGAAGTGGGTTCCAGAAGCGGTGTGGATTCGTCAGGGAGTGTGAAGACCTGTTCCCCTGTTCGGAATCGAACCCGGTCACTGTACTGACTGAGCTACCCTGGCCCAGCCGTGTGTTGTTAAAGCGACACATATATTAGTCATTGCCCGTCTTCTCGTTTATATTCAGAGGAACACAGCATTGCTGATCTTGGACGTAGCACTGTGTATAACCTGACATTTATGGCTGCTGTCTGGGGGAAAAGAGATTAACTCCATCTAACGGACACAACAGAACAGTTCCACAGTTCAACCCCAAGGCAAGGGTAAAAGAAGTTACCTACACTACAAGGGAGTGTCAGTAAATAGGTCACAAATTGATATAAAACGCAAACACACTGATATTCTAAGCTGGGAAGAACATTTATTTCTCGACATATTCTCCACCAACATTGATACAGTTGTCCCATCGCTTTACCAATGCTTCGAAACCGCAGCACAGAAGTCTCTTGACTGTTGTCTCAGTCACTTCCGCACCTGGTCGGACATCATTTGCGATTTTAGAACGTCTTTGAGAGAATTTCTCAACCAAGCTGTGAACCGCTTTACATGACAAACACTTCCCACCGTAAACAGGAAACATTTCTTTATGAGTATCCTTTGCATTGAGTCCTTTTGCTCACAAAAAGAACCGCACAACAGAACGCTGCTCTCCGGTAGGACACCACTCAAGCACGATCGCCATTTTGACTACTGAAACCACCCTCTGAATAAGTGTATGCGCGTCTACTTCCGATACTGTCATGAAGCTGGACTGTACTGCTACCTAGTTAAACACACAGAAAACCTATTGCATATATTGCAGCTGTTTCACTTCCATTTGTGGCCTATTTACTGACTCTCACTCGTATGTGTTCTCTAACAGGAAATTAACTAATTGATGCATTATATCCTTCTAAATAATACCTAAAAATTAAATTCTGAAATATTTTCGAGCATCAGTCATGAGAAAATTGTATTGGTGTATAAAGTTTCGGAAACTGCCTTTGTTTTCATCAGGAGGAACTAATGTGACGATGGACACACGGACAATCTGCGAACCATTGGATACAAATGCTAATGGCCCAAGTACACTTCATTGCGCCTGAGGTGCTACGAAAGCCTCTCATCAAACATGGCGTCTTTTTTTTTCTTGGCACTACAGCCCCAGCGGACCTAGGTCGACCTCCATGAACTTCTCTGTTCACTTCGGGTTTTCTAGATCTTACACATTCGGTAGGACTCCTTGGGCGGGTGATCAGCTCGTCGCAAGGCCTACACCTGTACACAAACACAGAAAAACGCAAACACAAACTGAACATCCATGACCTGAGTGCGATTCGAACTCACGATCCCGGTTTCCAAGCGATCGAATACAGTACATGCCTTAGACCGCTCGGCTACAGTGACCGGCAAACATGGCGTCTACGTTGCAGCAATTAATTAATTAATTTGGCTAGATGTAATGATCTAGACTTTTATTCAGGAGGTTCTCGGTTCGAATCTCTATCTTGACACAGGTTATCCTGATTGACATTTTCCGTGTATTTTCTTAGCCTCTCTAGACAGATACCAGGGGTAGTAGCTCTTGTGGGTCGCCATATTTGAGCCGATTGTCTAGATAATGTGGGACCCTCAACGTCTCACAAACCTATGGGCCTTCACCGCCTGGTACAGGGATAGCTTTACTTTACTTACTAGTAGCTCTTGTAGGCCACGACCGCTTCCTTTCAAATCCTTTACAATTCATCATCCTACCACCCGACGCTGTATAGTCCCGATATCGTAGCAGAATCGTTAAATAACCCGTGGAAATAACGCCCTGTTTATTCTGGGAGTCATACAAAGAGCACGCACGCATGCGCACAGGTACATACGTACCGTGGATGGAGAACGTTAAAACACGTGGTACATACAGTAATCACGGGTCGCGCCATAGCTCAAGCGGTTAGTCGCTGGCTTCCCACCGCGGCGGTCCGGGTTCGATCCCGGGTCTGGTCAAGTGGGATTCGTGGTGGACAAAGTGGCACTGGGGCAGGTTTTATCCGAGTACTTCGGTTTCCCCTGCCAATCTTCATTCCACCAATTGCTCCACAATCACCCTCACCTATCATCTGGGGCTGGTACAATAGGCCAGAAGTGGCCGCAGAGCAAGGGACTTAGTCCCACCCCACTAGCAATAAAAATTTACAGTAATCACCGTACTTAAAAGTTAACAGAATTAAAATGAAGCCATTAAGAAATAAGATATATGTAGTTAACATTACCTCGCAGTGTCTCCCTTACTGTCGTGTAGTGATGCAGCAAGCAGTGCACTCTATTGATGTGCTGCATAAGTCCGGCAGGTAGCAGACAGCCCCTTGCGAATGTCGCGACACTCCAGCCTGCCTCCTCCACCATTAAGCTGACTGACCCACAGCTGGTCAAGAAATTGCACCTCTCTTATGGAACAGTAAGGTTCATTACCGTGGAATGTGACGTTACCAAAGTTTCGGAGGAACGTGAAGCCTCCCTCTTCAGAACCAAAACAGAATTATTACTCTTCGAGTTTAGCAACTTATGTGATGTGACGTTGTGTAGTCTGGTAAATCTGTATCAATATTTCGGCGTAACTCCTGCTTCTATCTTCTGTGTAGAAAAGTGATCTTCACTTCGTAGTTTAACTTTATATTTATGTTACAGCTGAGATGGCTCAGTCGGTATAGAAACGGATACGGAGCTGGACTACAGGGATACAATTCGCGACGAGACAATATTTTTCTTTTTTCCACAACGTCCAGATTGGCTTTGGAGCACACGCAGCCTCGTATCCAATGGGTACCGAAAGCGATTCCCCCCGGGGGTAAAGTGGCCGGAGCGTGAATATTACCACTCACCTCCATCTAGTGCTGAGATCAAGAAAGGTTGAGCTATACCTCCACTGCCTTACACGTCTTCATGGCACAGTGCTTAATTAATTAAGCACATGCACATATTTAACTTTATGTAGAATACTCTTCTTCTACCACAAAAATGGAGAGAGAGCGTTCCTCCGAAACGTCAGTAACACAATGTCACATCTATGGGTTGGCGTGTCAGTAATGCTCTAGATTAGGATTCGAATTGTGAGCCGGTTGAATCCAGGCTGAAGGTGCTGCTAATTTGGCTTGATTTTCGCTGGTTTCCTCAATCCCATCAGACAAACGATGCAAGTTAGGCTAGGCCCGCTTCCTTCTAAATTCTTTCCATTCAGCAACAATCTCATCATCCCACGATACATCGTCTGGATAACCAACTTGGGTTAGACAATGTCTCTTCTTTCCCAATCGAAATGAAGGTGACGGCCAACACGTGTGCCGAGAGCCAGAAAATTACGTTGAATGTTATGCGTGTGTACGTTAGCTCCTAGCTGACCCGTGCTGGGGCACAAAGAGAAGGGTTAACAGGATTCATATGGCGAACACAAGAGATTTACAGAACAGTGATGTCAGAGAGAGAAAGAGAGAAAGATACACGACCAAAGATCGAGACCTCTTGCCATGACTAATCAACATTCACTGTTTTACATGTGATTGAAAAAAAAATGCATTTATTTGAATTAAAAGAATAAATGAATAAGTTGTCTTGGATGCCATGTTAAGTAGGTCCTTTGTCACGAGACGAGTATCCTCAGGTTACGGATGAAGAAAAGCGCCCTCCAGACATGGAGAGCAGCTGCGAATATACGAGAACAGGGAGCTGAGGAGAATATTTGGACCGAAGAGGGATGAAGTGACAGGAGGTTAGAGAAAACGCATTATGAGGAGCTTCATAACTTGTACTCTTCTCCAAGTATAAGTAGAATGATCAAGTAAATATGAAAAGATGAGCAGGGCATGTAGAACGCGAAGGGGCGAAGAGGAATGCGTGTAGGATTTTAGTGGGGAAGCAGAAGGAAAGGAACAACTAGGAAAACCTAGACACAGATGGGAGGATATATATTAAAATGAATCTTAGAGAGATAGGATGGAGTGGTATGGACTTGATTTTGTTCGCTGAGGTTATGGGCCAGTGGAGGGCTTTTATGAAAATTGTAATTAACATTCCGGTTCCGTAAATTGTTGGAAAATTCTTAAGTGACTGAGCGACGGGCGGCTTCTGAAAAAGGGACTCAGCTCCATGAAGTTAGTTAGATAGTTATCTGCGAATATACTGGAGAACTATTCGTAAACAAACGCTTCTCACAGTAAGTTGAGCATTTTACACAGGGCCTCGAATTTGGACGGAGTTTTCTACCGGATTTATTAGTACGTATAAAGGCACTGACCAGGAATTGGCTTTTGTGAATACGGTAATGAACCTTTTGGCTCTATGAAATGCATAGAATTTCTTGAACATCCAAGCAATTATTGGCTTTAAGTCAGTGACTGTAATTATCATGGACCAAAGGCTAACGAAAATTCTTTTCCCAATATTTTGAATTTAAATTTTCCCGAATTGGTTCTCAGGGCGGTGAGTATCAAAAATACTGTCTTCTGGGATGTGACGCCGTGTACTTTTGTGTTTAGGTATCAACGTTTCGGAGAAATTTGCTGCCTTCTTCTTCAGGGTTTAAATAAGATGGTGGCACTAGGTTCCTCGGAAATGGTAATAACTGTCTACCAAATTACACGACGTCACGTCCCACATATTACTAATAACATAATTAAAGAGGGAGAGAAATGTAATAAGAAAGCTTGTTATTATAGACCTTCTGAATTAACTCGCTACGTACAAAGTATCTAGCTATTTAGTAAGCATCAGTGATGTGTTACTCGGCAAAAGTCATGGTGTAGTTTTCCCTGTGTTTAATTAAGCAACACACCATAAAGATATATTAGGAGTGGAGGTATAGCTCCATGCATTCTTTATCTGAGCTCCAGGTAAATATGAGTGCTCATATTCACTCATATTACCCTTTACCTCCCTTTCCCCGGTACCTATCGGTATGTCAGGCTTGGTGGGCTCGAGAGTCAGTCTGGATGGCGTGAAGAAGAGAACTCTGCCCGTCCAAGGATTCGAAGTCAGATTCTCCTGCACGTTTTGTTGCTTATTTTACGACTCTTCCACTATCTCGACTACCTTACATATTGCCGATTGTTAGGATGATTGATGAATTGGAAAGGATTTGGAAGGCAATGGTGGTGACCTAATCAATGTACTATTCCAGAATTTGCCAGATAAACTGAAAAGAAAACGAAAACCATAAATCAGGATACATAGTATCACGGCCGAGATTCGAACCCATTACCTCTCAATGCAATTCTATTGAGTAACCGCTAAGGTAAACTGCTTGGTCTCTTGCTCTGTCGTCGAACCTGCAGTCTTGCTACTTTACTGACTGAGCCACTCCTTCTCCATACATTTCCCAACACCGACTCTAATTTGTGTGTTGTGAACATATGGTGACATGACGCCTGAACGCAGGAAGAGTTCATTGCTAGGCAACGGCTCGGTTAACACATTCCACGGAAGAGCAACGATAGAAGAGTGGTGTTTTCTGTGGTCAGCGCCGTGCTCGTTGCTACGCAACGGTGCGGTAAACACACCTCGACAGCAGTGAATTAACATGCAACATTGGAGTAAGCAATGTTTTCTGGCCGCCTCGAGGCTTTCTAACGTGGACCTCAGGCAGCTAGAATTAGAATTGAGTTTAGTTCCGGGGTTGTCAATTGGCAGAATAATGATAAGAGCAGAATTAAGCCCTGCGAAGAAGACTTCATAGTGTGCTACAGTTACAGTTAGGGTGTTATGAATCCATTGCCAGGACACGACTAGTGAAGACTGATGACACCAATATGTGTCACAGTGAACTGTAAAGCGTGGAAGTAGCGATAGCGCTATAATTAACTGTAGTTACGAGTTTAGTGTATAAGGTGTCAAATCCAATCATCCAATATGTACCCCGTCTATAGTCACGCCTGTGAATCGTGAGAATTATATTACTCTACTGAGATTAGGCAGTAACAGGATGCAGCATGTGTGTAATGGTGAGGCACAAGTTCAAGGCGCATGCGTAAGAATCTTGGCATCTGGAAGTAGTTAATAGTGAGTGCAGGATTGCTATCATGACAATAATTTATTCTGAACTCTCGTTTACCCTGTACTAGCAATACATTCACACACCTCAGCTGAGTTCTTGTTTCTTTATGTTGGTAGCACTCCCTGATAAACGTATCATTTAATTGGGTTATTCAACGACGCTGTTCACTAGGTAGTAGACTGCTTGGCGTCGAATGATAGGATATTTAATATATGATGGATTGAAAACAAATTTTGGAATAAAACACTCTTTGCCTAATCGACTTTCTGTCGCGAAATTCCCTCGGACGGAAACAACAGAAAGTCTCAGTCAAGTTAACTCATGCCCCAGCCGAGACTGGAACCGAGTCCCTCTCGGATGTGAGTCCATATCGTCACCGCTAAGTGAACTTGCTCTATCTTATGCAATGGCAAATTATACTTACAATTTTAAATGGCTATCTATCTATCTATCTATCTATCTATCTATCTATCTATCTATCTATCTATCTATCTATCTATCTATCTATCTATGGCTCTACAGCCCTTGTGGAACTTAGCCGCTTTTTCAGTTTCTTAATCTTTACGCAGTCGGTAGAACTCCTTGGACGGGGGATCAGCCCGTCCCAAGACCGCTACCTGCACAGAACGACACGAACACAGAATAAACGCAGACAGATATCCATGCCACGAGTGGAATTCGAACCCACGAACCCCAGTGTTCGAGCGGGCGAAGACGGTTCATGCCTTAGACCGCGCGGCCACCGTGAACGGCAATTCATGGACATTTCAGTGAGCAGGCTTACCATAATTCTAAAATTAGAGGATATGGTAGCCATTAACTTTAGTGCTGGTTGTTTGGTCATACAACGTAGATTGGGTCGCTGCTGGATGGGGAACTGGAAACGGTTTCGAAGGAGAATATTCTAAGTGCTAACACAAAATACCTCGGACACGATTACCAATATTCCAGCTGAGGTTCGAATCGGGAACCCGCGTACTAACAGAAGCGTTACTGCTTCAGTTAACTTACTCGGTCCGTTAACATTGTCTATGGATATAATCGCTGTTTATTGTGAGAGCATGTGAGAGCACCAGGATATGTGTGGGAAGAATGTTGCAGTTTAGTACTCTAAGGCAGGTGGTACATAGATAAATCTGTGTTATATAAAAGAGATTAATTATGAAATCGACTCGGAACGTCTGACGATACGTTTTTGTTTGTGTTATATGTAATAAAGGTAAAGCTATCCTTGTAAGCCCATACGTTTGTGAGAATTCGAGGCTCCTATATTTTCTAGATAGTCGGTTCACAGATGAAGGTGAAGGTTTTTTCAGGCTTACGCGTCGGCCGCCCTGTACCCCCAGGAAGATTCTTGGTACTCATTTCTGTTAGAGGCTGAGTTGATCCCAGGGCAACAGTGAGGCAGGAAGGATTAGGTTGCTTTTCGACGTGTGTAGATAGATTGCTTAATGCAGATTTATTTTATAGGACTCCCATTAACAACCGTAATTAGTGTACTGAAAAATAATTTTTCTCCTTGCATACAGCGACTACCTCAGTTACGAAAACTGCTTTTAATTTATACTCTTCTGACAAGAAAGGACGGCGATACAGGTTTGATAAGTGGGTGGGTGGACTGAGTGACGCTGACTGGGGTTTTCACATGAGTAAGTATGAACAGTACTGTCTTCTGAAATTTAATGTAGTCTAGTCCGATCATGTAGCACGAATGGGAGAGAATAGGAATGCATATAGGATTCTGGTGGGAAAACCAGAAGGGAGGAGACCACTGGGAAGACCAAGATGTAGGTGGGTTAACAATATTAAAATGGATCTTAGAGAGATAGGATGGTATGGTATGGATTGGATTAATCTGGCTCAGGATAGGGACCAGTGGAGGGCTCTTGTGAACACGGTACTGAACCTTCAGGTTCCATAAAATGCTGTGAAATTCTTGAGTAGCTGCAGAATTGGCGGCTCCTCCAGAAGGGCTCAGCTCCATGAGTAAGTCCGGCAAAAATTTACAGACGTTTCGGAGGAACGTACTGCTTCCTGTCCTGAAAGTTTTGTGCTGCCTTATGTAGTTTTTTTTTTTCGGGGTGGGCCCTAGTTCCGACATGGACGTTGTGCAGAAAAGAAACAGTTGTGCCCTTGCTGAGAATCGAATGACGCCCGTGTAACCCATTCTACAGAACGAAGTGGACTTCTGGCATGAATGGCTAGTGAGACTGTAAATGAGCGAAACTGGCCTATTTGACTTTTATTTCGCGGCCTGCTTTACTACGGAGCAGAAAACCAAATGTACGAAACGCTTGGTGTGTCGCTCGAGTGACGTCACGCCGTTATCAGACAAACGCGTCCCGCACTCTCCAGGGGCAGCTTCCGTCACTAGACGCCTCTCCTACACATGCACGCCGCCCAGCGGCCGAGACATTCACCACCACCGCCGTCGCCGACGACGTCGTCGTCGTCGTCACCAACGATACGACGTCGCTACCCCTCTAGGTCCCCCTCTTGCCCAGCATCCCCCTCTCATCTCTATACGTATCCCCCCTCCAAGAGAGGGATGAAAATGGAGGGGATATTTGTAACACATACATGGGGCCAGCGCGCTGGCTACTTGCGGTCTGGCCCCCGAGAATACCCGAAGGCACCCGAAGTATATCCAGTAATGTTTCAGAATCAGCACACAGTGCATGGACCAATATTTCCGTCTCTTTCTGTCTCGTGTGTTTTCCTGCCTTGGGTGTCCCGAATAAAGAGAGAGACAGAGTAAGGTTGGTAGCGGCGGGCCAGGGGCTACAACTCTAGAAAGAGACAGAACGACTGTACAGAGAGAGATAGAAGACAACTTCTCGTAAGCCTCCGACAGAACGGACACAGACCGACGGTGATCGGTAGAGGGGCCGTTCAGTTGGGGCCGAGAGAGCCACGCAGGAGGAGGGAACGTAGAATCAAGCCAATTCCATCAGACCCCCACAAACACATACACAAACAAACACATCTCAACTTGTGGACGGTCATTCGTATGCGAAACTCGATAATTGGTGATCGCGCTCCAGCTGTGTTACGTATCATGGCGCCCTTAATTGCAAAACAGGCACACGCGGTGCCAAGAACAGACGAAGAGACTTACAATGGTGGACACTCGCCGTGTCATGTTGCTGGATGTGATGACGGTGTTTCGAACGTGCGATAAATACAGACTTGTACACCCCTGCATTGGGATTCATATTTCCTAATAAAATAACGAAGTGAGATAAATGTTTACACATCGTCTGTATCGGAACCTGCAGAAATGTGACGTGTACTTGGTGGAAACATTTTTTTTTAAATCTCAAGGAAACATGGAGGAACTTACTGTAAGAAGACTGTTCAGAACGCCTGTACACACTAATATTTGCAGTGAATTAATATTTTGAAACTCAAATTGCGTTTTGGTTGTTGATTCAGTGTTGAGCTTGTGAGTGCGGTGTTACACGCCCCCTGCAGGGGGGAAATAAGGGAAACATGCGTCTCAGACTGGAACGTTTGCACAGGAATAAACTTGCGGCAGTTATAAGATAATATTTTGACTTTTCATGGAGTTTGTTGTGAATGAAAAAGGAACATCTAACTGGGAGAGTCTTCTCGCGGCCTGCGTGTAGTGGCAATTGTGTCAGAAGGAGAGAGAAGAAAATGATTCAAATGCCGTGAAGAAGGGATCACTCCAACTTAATCACCTCCAAAACATATCCAAGATGCGGATTAAAATGCCAGCAGTTCGGATCGCGCAAGGTAGGCCACGAGGCATGTTCTTAATCAGTGTCAACCCCCAACACTTCCTTAAAAAGAAAGACAGTTAATTCTATCGGGGTGGGCGGGGGTGAAGGGAAATGTTGATTAATTTTTAATTTCCCCCTTTTGTCGTGCCTACGGCGTGCGCGTTGAGTACTACAAGGGGGTGGTTTGGGGGTAGAAAAGGGGGGCTAAAAAGAGAAAAAAAAGCGTGAAAAAATAGCGGGGGGAAAAGAGGGTTTTCGTAAGAATTAGAAAAGACGAAGGAAAGGAGGGAAAAAGAAAAGAGAGGGGTACAGGGGGTTGGGAGTGGGTGGTGGGTGATGACGTAGACACCATCACGTGATCAGAGTTTTTTAATTAATGAGTACGCAACGGAGTTTCTTACTGTCTTGGAGGGCGACGCTACTGAGAGACGGGGGTTGAAAAAATAGCAATGCAGACCGGAAGTTCTCAGTTTTGTTGCTGTCACCATTCGTTGTCTGAGTGTTACTTCTTTCCTTGTCTTGTGTTGATTATGTGCGTCGGTGAAAGAAGAGAAAAAAGTACGGGCGAAGGAAATGTATTTTCGTCCCAGTCTTTAGTTTTAGTTCCGAGGCGGCACTTGATAAAGTAAGAAGCGATTGGCTCTGAACGTACGCCTCGCTAAGTTCCATGCAAAATCATGTTCGTTATGTCTACATTTCTCTTGCCACTTTCATTCATAATAATTCTTTATTCCGTACACAAACATTAATAATCTGTTTGCCATTGCTGATAGAAATAAGAATTTCTAAATATTTTGTTTGTTTACTATGTATGAAGCTCGGTAAAGAGATATTTTCCTGAAGATGTATTTAAATAACGAAATACACATGTTAGTTCTGAAAATGAATAATTAAAAATGGTTTCGTCTTAAACTCCAACCAGTGGTTCGTGTAACTGATCGTTTCTCACGGAAATTACATGGGGTTGTGTATGTGATAATGTTGATGGGGTTGTTGAACGTCTTGTACTGTTCTTATTCAAGAGGGAGTGTAGATATACCATGTGTTATATGTTTTAATGTGTGTTTAAATTGTGTTATTACTGAAATATTGTTTACGCGTGTAATAACTTGCTATTCTTTTTTTTTTGGTTCAGACTTGAAAATTTGTCACTGACTCATTTGTCGAGTCTAATGAGGCAACAGTAACAAAGTTTATAAACAAAATTGCGTGTGTTTGTATATTTACCAGAGTTTTGTGGGCCGAACAGAAAGTTACGGGCGACGAACAACGCCGTTCTAAGGGTGTATTTATTTTATCGGCGCCGTGCGTGCGTTCCTGAGGACGCCAGGCGGGGGAGTTTGCATTCCGACGGCAAGCGAAAGGCCGGTTGCCGGTACTTCCTCGTGCCCGCGCGATCGAACGACGCCGCGTCATGTACCTTCTCCGCTAGACGCATCGTTTAACCCTGCGACATAGGCAGCACTTAAGCCGCAAGCCGACGTGGGTGAGCGCCGTGGTGGTGACGACACAAAAACGTCGCGTGTGGCGTATGGCGGGAGATGGGATATGTGAATTGTAGGAATATGGCTATTTGATGTGATCATATATTAATTGATATCGAAACTTGATGTGTAAAAAATACGAGAAAATTTGAAATGGATTTGAAGGTAAAAATTTGCGATTGGTGTTGTATATTTCTTTCTCGTACTTGTGTGCGTTTGACGTATTGTTGATATACAGACCTACACGATGCTATTCAAAGGATGGCTTTTTTTTATGTATGGTGGAATATTTTGAATGGATGTGTAAAAGTTACTGCCTATACTTAAAAATATAACCGTACAAATTCGGTGTAATTTACACAGTGTTTTATGACAAGTGTTTGTAGACTTATTCATACTTTGCATATCGAATTTCGAATAAAAACAGGTTTCACGTCTGTTCACCTAAATTAAATACCACAATATCCCGAAGCAAGTTTAAAATGTCTGCATTTTGATTTTTATCACGTTTAAAAAAGTGCTATATTCTTTACCGACAAAGCGCACAGAGTTTACTAATTGTAGAGAGAGACGGGATGTTTCTGTAACTGGTTTGTATAGAATTGCCGATCCATGGTGACGTAGGTCAGCGTAATGAGGGAGATATTTTAGTAATTTTTTACCAGTTACTGCGTGAGGCAGTTGGTTGTGTGAAGGAAATGAGTGTCGGACCTTTATACTTTATGTAACAACTGAAAATCGGGCTGTGTTTATGATTAAATCTTCTAAAATTATGACGACGGCCGTCACGACGAGCTTTGAGTAGGAACTACAGACTTAAATCAGGGAACTCCAGGGCGTTGAAATCTATTGAGGTTCTAAACGAAAAACATATTTTATTAATCAAAATAATATGCATCACTCTTTATGTGATTTAATTTAATTTAGTGTTTTTTTTCCAAAGACGTTATATTTTTCCTCAAAACTGCAAACAACATTTGAAGTAAATTTTATGCTTAATTATTTATTAATTGTAACCTTATCATTCAAGCCATGTTTAGTTGTAAATCTGTTATCTGTAACATATTTCATTGTAGTTCATGCTTTATGTGGAACTTAAGCAGGATGTGAGTGTCTGGAGTGGATTCATCTGGCACAGAATAAGGTCCAGTGGTGGGTTCTTGTGAACACGCCAAAGAACCTTCGGGCTCCGTAAAATGTTAATAAATTCTTGACTAGCTGAGCAACTCTCAGCTCCAAAATGAAGTTGAGCTTACGTGTACGGGTCTACTATGAAGAATAATGTTTTTACAACTTTGTGTGCGTAAAATATCATAAGCGCGTTTGGCACTGAAACTGAAGTGTAGGGCTAAGTTAAGTTTTAAGGAAGTAACTCTTGCAGACATACGTCAGTAGCTAGAACACACAGAGAATTCTTTTAAAATGTTTATAAATTTAAATTATTTACAACATATGAAATTTTACATTTTTATAAATCCATGCTATTCTTTTAATGGCCCATAAATTGTATTACTGTCTTCAAAACTTCAAAATTTTGCCCCACACGTATTGCTCGTGTAATTTAAAACCACTAATTTCGTTTTTCGAATATTTTAAGGTTATGACGGCAGTTATTTAAGGACATGAAGCCGTGCAGTATGATATTTACTGACGTTTCACAGAAATCTGATGCATGCTTTCCTGAAGTTATAGGCAGAATATTCCTCAGAAACTTTGGTAAATATGTACCAGATTACACGTGTCACATCCCATAAATCAATAACCATAATACTACTCTTTCGTTTAATATAGCAAGTATATCATCAATGTTTATTTTGTGGTCTGTATATTCTAAATTAATTCTAAATATTTAATGTTTTTAAGCTTTCGGAATATGTGTAGATGCAGTATATACTTGCGTTGCTTTGCGTATGAACCCTTATACCAAATTCACTTCCTCAGAAAACTGAATACAAGGCCTTCATGTAGAAAGATTATAAGCCCTATCTAATACTGAAAGCCAGAGACTCCACGAGGCAGATGACTGGTGAATAATGAATTGGAAAGGATTTATATGGAAGTGATCGTGGTCCATTCTTGGCATTACTACAATATTTTGCTGGGCGGACTTAGAAAAACTACTAAAACCGTAGTCAGGGTGGCCGGTTTCCCGGTCGAGAACATAAGCGGGAACTCCAGAATGCAAGTCCAAAACGGAGAGGGGACTGTAAGAAACTCCGCAAATCTGCACGGCGCTAACTGTAAATAAAATATGCTGTGTTTTGCTAAACGTCCCAAGTGAAGGGACAGAATTATTGTAATGTAGTTAACTGGGTTTCTTTATCTTAACAGCACTGAATTAGTTTGGTAAAAATTGATTTTATTTAACAATATATTTTATTGATAAAGTATACGAATGAATCAATCAGTCAGTACTTTATTAGATCGGTTACAGTTTACGCATTTCAGTGCTGGAGTTCGACTCCCTGGTCCCACGGTACGGCGGCAACATATATTTATACTCTTACGTTTGAATTTGGCCAATATAAATCCTGTTACAGCCTGTACTACATACCGGATCGCCTAAATATGTGTTATTATGCCTCTGCTTGCCCTACAGAAGGACAGGTTTGTAGATTGAATGTAACAGATTGTAAAATATTAACATATTCTATTACTGTAAGGTTTAATTTGATTAAGACAGTTGTCGAGCAGGTTAGCGAGAAGATAATGGGCAAAATTTGTACTCTGGGGTGCTCGGTTCGAAACTTGACAGGGATACCTGATATTCTGGCTGAGATTTTTCATGGTTTTTTTTTTCAATCCCTCCAGATAAATTATGTCATTAACGCTTTGTTCCAAATCTTTTTCAGTTCAGACTGAGATACTGATATTGTCGTTAAACAATTCACAACAATGACTAAGTCAGTTGCTAGCTTCCATTGTTACACGTTAATAATTGTATACATTTCTGAAATATCAAGGGTATCTGTTACTGGAAATGTGTTTATAAAATACCTTTAATTTGGGAATGCAAACTGCGTATTGGTAATGTGAATAAAGAGTTAAGAAAACCAGTTATAGGCTTTCTTTACAAAATAATTATAGTGAAGGAGAACTCCGAAAATGGAGCCATGTCTGCCGATTATTCCATCTGTTTATGGCTTTTTCTCAGCCTCTAAACCTTTGATCAAAATTTGTTTCTTTCGTTATGTGAGATAGAAGAATGTACAGAAGGCTTTCAGTCAGGCAATTTCGTTTTTGAACCTTATTGATACATAATAAAGTCATTTTGTCATTTATGTTATACATGAAAACATCCTTTTATAGCCTCTTCTATGTACCTACATATGTCATAAACCGTTAATAATATTTTATATACAGCCCGCAAGTTAGCTTAATAAACTGCAAAGATCGCTTGTAACTTCGTCTCGTGCTTCATGGAATACAGACTTCCCAATCTTATTACATTATCTGACCTTCATTTATGGAAAGATTCGGGCCATATAGAAGAATAATGGCTCTAAAATACGACGCAAACGCGCTTTTTATGAAATCGAATTTCTCGTGTAATGTTTCATTTGCAGCTCACACTGTCTCGGGACTCCCTTCCGGAGGTGCCGAGTTCGTGACATACCCGAAGAGCCATTAATCTGGTTGTAGTTTCTCGTGGTTTCTTCTATAACTATTTGTAAATTCTGGGATAGTACTTAAAGTCAAGGAGGGTGAGATTGGCAGGGCATGTAGCACGAATGGTGGAAAGCCAGAAGGAAAGAGACCACTAGGAAGTCGAAGACGAAGGTGGGTGGACAATATTAAAATGGATCTTAGAGAGATAGGATAGGATGGTATGCATTGGATTGATCTGGCTCAGGATAGGGACCAGTGGAGGGCTCTTGTGAAAACGATAATGAACTTTCGGGTTCCATAGAATGTTGGGAAACTCTTGAATAGCTGCACAATTGGCGGTTTCTCAAGAAGGGCTCAGCTCCATGAGTGAGTGAGTACTTAGTCAGGCTACGACCACTTCCTTCCACATACTTTTTTGTTCATTAATCAGTAATCATTCAGCCATTAGATACTATATTAGCTAAACTACTGACAGCGGCAGTAAATAAATCATAAATAAGAAATAATCCGCGCCTCATTCAATAATAAAAGCTTATTTTGTGTATTGAATTAATTAAAAAAAATAGATATTTGTTCAAAAAAATTAAGTGGTTATTATTTGTTGCTTGTTTCTTTTGTCCGGAATCCATGTATTGAATGCAAATGAGAAACTGGGTTCATCTGCGCATTTAATTCCCTAAGCTACGACGAATTTCAAATAAATTTAATTTGAGAATCAAATCTAAAATTTGAGGACTACAAAAAAAATATTTTTTTTTCAGATCAGGCAACGTATACTTCTGTAGACGGTAACAAAATTTTCTGAAGAACTTACTGTCTTCATATTCTACCTTAAAAATGGAGACAATAAACACCTCCTAAACGTTAGAAACTATATATCAAAATACACGGCGTAAAATCTCAAGACCGTCGTCTTAAATCCTCAATATCATTCAAAGAGGACAAGGAACATATGCCTTTCTGCGAGTATAACGCTGTTATCATTTCTGCTGTATAGAACGCATTTTTTTTTTTCGACGAGTAACGGCTGAGGATCAATGTTCGCCATTTCAGTTCTTCCAAGAATCTAATAATATTAAAATATCAGTACGTATCTCACACGAAACATATTACGTCTCCGCTACAAAGACCAACCGGTTAATGCTGTTTAGGGAAATAATCGCTGTTTATTGTGAGAACCATACGGAACACACAAATACACTGTGTGGGTAGAATGCAGTATATATAAATTCAGTTCCTACCTCACAGGAAACACATTCCGTCTCCGCTACAAAACCCAACGGTTAATGCTGTTTAGGGAAACAATCGCTGTTTATTGTGAGAATAATTTATAACGTGTAAATTGTTGGGGAAAGGGGGCAAAAAGTGTAGAGCTTTCTTAACGTGGTATATATAGAAACCACTTTGAAGTAAAGGTTAAAGTAAGTACTGCACAAGGGTCAGTAGAGAGACGAATAGAACCATATGAATACATAAGATGTATTGCTTACTTCCATTTTCAGTTTACGCCACAATTTTCTTTCACGCTTCCAACTAAGATTATTTTTAGTTATTTTGTTAACTCTGAGAGAGTCAGGAAGCAATAAGTTAGCTATTGTAAAGAAAAGCGGAATTACAGTTACGTCGCTCTTGTTAAGTTGAGGACTAGATGTTGCGGTCTAATGGGTAGCAATGCTGGTTCTTATTCGGGTAGTTCTGGGTTCGTATCTTAACCCGTTGTTTTCCCTCATCTCTTCCAAGCGGATGCTGCGATAATATAATTACTTTACACTCCCTCCACACTTTTCCAACTGATTATTCGCCAATCAACCTACCATTCTAGGTTATATAGTGTGAAGTAGCGTCGTTAAATAAACCATAAATAAAAATGTATAAATATACACATATATATATAAACGTACCAAATATGATTACGAAATATCTAAATTGTTATTTTAAAATTATTCTTCTGTCCTGAATGCTCTAGGGCGACGAGTAGAAATATTTTTAGAAGCCTTAAACGTAAATTTGCAAGTAAATTTTCTGTTCCCCCTTCTGGAAATAAACAAATATTAGAGGATCTTATTATCATACTGCACCTAATGTTTGCGATTTATTTCATTTTTTTATTAAACCATTTCTTCAGTTCGTAAACTGGGCCTTCCGGCTCAGAGAATCATGGGTAATCCTACGTCATTAAATCTTCGGTTATTTTCAGCACTCGTACGCTGAATATATGGATTTTCTTTAATACTTTAATCATAAAAGTGTTGAGGGGTGTGTGTTCCTGTGAGCCCCACAGTATCCGAAACGGCCCCTGCAGGCTGTGTATGAACTGAATTGCTAAACATCATACAGACTTGCTGCACAGTTCGTCATGGTCACCACAACTGTGAACCCCCGATCTCACACAAATTCTCACTTTCTGTGTTCTGCACGGATATACACGTGTTTGTGTACTTCCGCTTACATGAAGTCATACATTGCTTTCTGTGCTCTATAATCTTACCCTCTCCCCGCCTTCCTTACTATAAAGTCACGTCTTTAATGTCAGAGCTCTTGACATGAAGAGTTTAACCCCATAAATATAATGATGTATAAACGGTAAGTCTGTTAACCAGTAAGGCATCCTCTTGCCCCTCTGCCTTCACAGGTTTCTTCATAACTCCTTACTACAATACACATGCATGACCCCTTGCTTATTCGCTCTATACAAACATACCTGTCTCTTTGAGACCAACAAAGGACATTAACACAACTTCGGCCCTCTTGCCCCCTCCCAGTTTTCACCCCTTTCATGTTCTGGCGGTCTTGTTTTGTGCTGACTTCATGTAGTAGTTTGTTGTCCAACCAGAGGGCCGGAGTAGTGAAATAGGCAGGTAGTGTCCACTGAAAGTCGTGGTCACTTCTGTCAAAAAGGGCTGACCCCATGTATTTGTATATTGTTCTGTCTTCTCTGCTGCTATGTGTAAAAATGGCGAACAGTGTCCGTAGTAGTCACAGCAAGCATCGCAGTGCTACAGCCAGAAATTAAAATATGTGTACTGATGCTGCTCATGGGACTTGCCACTGCGTGGATGCTGGCAGTGTCGCCGAAATGTAGTACGAATGAAGATTTCTGTCTTCTAGGATACAACACCATGTAATCCGTTAAAAGTCAACCGACGTTTCGGGGAAACAAGCTCTTTTTTCCACCTTCCTTCGCGCTGGTTTCTTGGCTCATTCCTCGACCCTGAAGATGGAGGCGATATGCACCTCTGTAGCGTCGCTTGACTTTCAACGGACCAAATGCTGTTGTATACCAGCAGAGAGAATTCCTCATAACCACCGGTGTCAGCACCTAAAATCCTACTTGTAGAAGGTGCAGTAGAAGACTATTATAGGAATTAATTAATGACAAATGTGGTTCGGATAATGGAAAATTCGGATAATTGGATTAAATTCTTATCCGTGAGAAAAAACACTTATAATAATAAATACAAAAAGCTAAAACAGTTGGAACATGAAACATTAATAACATTTTCAAACAATTTATTTGGAAAAGTCCAACAATGATGTTTGTTAAGCTGACGCATTCCTTGGTTTCATTTATTCAGTTAATTGGCAATTCGGATAATTGGGATTCTACTGTACTTACTGCGCACCGTCATCAGGGTCTAAGCGATGACAGTGGATCAATTTTCATACGTAGATAGGAATTCGTGACACACACACAGACAGATGGAAGGGTGGGGGTTGTGTGCTGGCAGACACAATACGAGCAGTGGACAGGCAAAAGCTGTAAACCGCTTATTCTCCTATTTTTAGAACCACTGAGCCCATCAAAGGGCCGCCTGCAACAGGTGATCCCGAGCGGTCACCTACCCATCTCATTACCAAGCACAATGTTGCCTAATTTCTTCTGTCGTTCGAGCGGCATGGAGGGTGGTGGAGGAGCAATAAGTACTTCCGAAACATCAGAAACACTGCCTACATCCACACGGTGCAAAGGCCAAATACAGTAATCCCTCCCTAGTCCGTTTACAGATAATCAGGATGTTGGATAATCCGGATCGAAAAATGAAAAATTCTCTTTCACAGTTGAGAACATACTTTAAAAGACATGGGATTTAGGTGCAAGAAGAATTTAAAAATTCGTTGTGGGCAGCTAGAGAGACGAAACCACTCAAGAAAATATCCAAGATTGGCTTCAGTTGAATGAAGGAGACCATTGATTTAGGCCGCTTGTCATTTTATGGTTAAAAAAAAAAGGATTTACAATTATCTTTTTATTTAGTTTCATCGATACTATTTGTATTATTACGCGCCATAGCTCAAGCGGTTAGCCCCTGGCTTCCAACTGCGGCGGCCCGGGTTCTATCCCGGGTCTGGTCAAGTCGGATTTGTGGTGGACAAAGTGGAGCTGGGGCAGGATTTCTCAGAGTACTTCGGTTTCCCCTGCCAATCTTCATTCCACCAATTGCTCCACAATCACCCTCACCTATCATCTGGGGCTGGTACAATAGGCCAGAAGTGGCCGCAGTACAAGGGACTTAGTCCCACGCCACTAGCAATAACAAATATATTTTATTAAATTTTCCAAATATTGGTTTCAGGGCCATATTTTGCTTCATTAATCCTGATTATCGCACAGTCCGGATGACCTCTCCCCTACAATTAAACCGGATTAGGGAGCGTTTACTATAATAGAATCATCAGCAAAGAACCACAGTGACAACCTAAGTCTGTAATGAGATTTGATTTTTTGTGGCTTTTAAAGTTAAGGTCTTGGTCTCTATGGCACAGGGTGTTCTGGTAGGCGGAATGCCGAGTTAAATTAGGTGGTACACATATTTACCATTGTCGATATTCCTGTGGTTATATACAAGTCTTATTTTCCACAGCTTGTTAGACATACTGTGATTATTTGTAAAAAAGAAAAGGTATTATTATGCGTATCGATTAATCGGTTTTATTCTCAAATTATCAGAATCTATATATATTCTCAGCCGGTCACGGTCTTCGCTCGCTCGGAAGCCGAGATGGTGGGTTCGAATCCCACTCAGGGCATGGATGTTTGTGTGCGTTTTTCTGTGTTTGTGTACAGGTAGAGGCCTTGCGACGAGTCACCCGCCCAAGGAATCCTACCGAATGTGTAAGATCTCGAAAAAACCGAAGTGAACGGAGAAGTTCATGGAGGTAGGCCTAGGCCCACTGGGGCTGTAGTGCCAAGGGTGAAAAATATATATTCTCAATAATTTGTTAGATGTAATTTAATTATTTAGAAGAACATAGAATTGATGTACGTATCATTCTCAAGAAATTAGAGTCGATATGATCTTGGTTATAGTATATATGTTATTTTCACAACTTTTTTCGAGATATTATGATTATTTATAAGAATATCTACTCTTGTACATATCGACTCATGAATTTCATTTTCTAGTAATGAGTCGATATTTGGTACTTGCACCAGGGAAAACAAATGCTTGATTTATTCACCCAGGCGTGAAGGAACAAAGGAATAAGATAGCAGTTTCCGTCAATTAGTAAAATTTTCTCCTCTGTTTTTTAAAGACAGAAATACTCGATATGTCCATTTCTCTTGGTAAGTAGTCCCCAATTAGCGATATAACTTAAAGAATGCCGGCTTGCCGGTCTCTCTTTTATGGCTGGTTTAAAAAAGGTTAGAACCTCATAAGAAAATTCCTAAAGGTAGAATGTTTCCCCCCACCACTGAACTTTGTTTCTCCCCTCTACCACTTACCGACTTCTCGCCAAAATATAAGTTCTCTGAGAAGTGTAAAGATGTCAAACCACTATGACACGGAGACTTTGAAAGGAGTGAAAATAGAAATGTTGATATTAATAACATCTGAAGTAGCTGCAGGCAGGCAATGAGCTTCACGTTCCGGCCGTTTTATTTCTTACCCATGTACGGAGGACCCACTTGCCTCGGTACCCACTGTATAGGAGGCAGTAAGGGAAATAATTTTTTGCCTGTGCCGCGGTTCGAAAACCAATTCCTCGGTTGTCCATCACATAAGATAGCCACCACATGAGCTGAACAAGCCTGAGTTCTTTTCACGTTAATTTTCCCAAAATGTGACAGTCTTCATAAGAAATTACATATAAGGATATTGGTGTATATATATATATATTGGCATTCGTAATGGGCGATTAATGTAGTTTTATCCTCAAATTAAGATATATCTATAATGAATTATGAAATAGAGCGATATTAATTCATTCTGAAGAGCATATACTCTACGAACAAAGCTACGTCATACCTTGTGTACACAATGTAACGGAACAAAATTCTGCGTAAATATGTTCGAATTTTCTTATCGGCTTATGAATACTAGGAATGAGTTAAATTTTTTGCCCCTTTTTGTCGCTACAGCCCTAATTTTGGCCTTGGCCTACATCCATGAAACTCCCCGTTTCACTTTGGTTTACTAGAACTTAGACATTCTGTAGGATTCCTTGGGCTGGTGATCAGCTCGTCTCAAGGCCTCTACCTGCACACAAATACAGAAAAACGCAGGTGGGATCGAAATTAAACGGGACACATCAGCTGTTGGTCTATGCTGATGATGTGAATCTACTGGGTGATAATGTAGATATCGTAAAAACACACACAGACTAGAGGTCTGGAAGTAAACACAGAGAAAACTAAGTATATGTCGCTATCTTGTCATCACAATGCAGCCCAAAATCACGACATAAATATAGGTAACAGATCCTTTGAAGATGTGGCACAGTTCAGATATTTGGGAACGATTGTAACAAATCAAAACTTAATTCAGGAAGAAATTAAGAGGAGATTGAACTCTGGTAATGCTTGCTACCATTCAGTTCAGAACTTTTTGTCTTCTCGTCTGCTGTCCAAAAACAAAAATTATAATATACTAAAGTATAATTTTGTCTGTGGTTCTACATGGGTGTGAAACTTGGTCTCTGACATTAAGGGATGAACATAGATTGAGGATGTTTGAGAACAGGGTGTTGAGGAGAATATTTGGACCGAAGAGAGATGAAGTGACAGGAGGTTGGAGAAAACTGCACAGTGAGGAGCTTTATAACTTGTACTCTTCTCCAAGTGTAATTAGAATGATCAAATCAAGGAGGATGGGATGGGATGGGCATGTAGCACGAATGGGGCAGACGAGGAATGCGTATAGGATATTGGTGGGAAAGCCAGAAGGAAAGAGATCACAGGGAAGACCAAGACGTAGGTGGGCGGACAATATTAAAACGGATTTTAGAGAGAGAATATGGTGGCGTGGACTGGATCGATCTGTCCCAGGTTAAGGATCAGTCGAGGGGCCTTATGAACACGTAATGAATTCGGGTTCCATAAAATGCTGGGAAGTTCTTGAGTAGCTGCCCAGTTGGCGTCTTCTCAAAAAGGTTTCAGTTCCATGAGTGAGCATTTTAAGCGTCAAAGCAAGAAAAAGCAAAGAAACCAAGGTTAGAAGGTCACAATATTTGGATTTGAAATGCTTATGGAGGTGACTATGGAAAGTGCGGTCTTGTGGGTTCTAATGCTGTGTAGTTCGGACAGAGGCCTGTGTTTGGGAGGATTATACCGCTCTCATCTTCATGGAAGAAGAATAAATCAAGCAATAAGTCAAGAGAGTGGGACGGCAAAAGAGATTAGACGTGTGAAATTTGAGGTGTTGAAGAATTATACCGTGGTTTTCTGCGTTATGGCGCCGTGTACTCTGGTAGGTTTTTACAGAATTTCATAGGAACATGTGCCAACCTCTTCATTGGCCTTGGGTGCAGTACGTTTCTGCGAAACTTTGGTACCCTTCTACCAGACTACACGGCATCTTAACCTGCGAGAACAATATACATATTGTCAGGTGTATGAGTGATTATAGATGGAGTTTTGATTCGTAATTGGATTTATTAACCAATTACAGATGGTAGCTACAGATAAATATAACAGCCTCACTGGTTAACACACTCTAAAGATCGCTGTAACTGCAACACACACAAAGTCTTCTGTGTCTTCACTAGTCGTTTCCTGGTAATGGATTTTAACAATGTCTTCTGCTAACGTCGTTGCCAGTTTGTGGATGTCCCAAAATTGGCTAAACTGAGCCTGAGCCTGAGTCTGAGTCTGAGTCTGAGTCTGAGTCTGAGTCTGAGTCTGAGTCTGAGTCTGAGTCTGAGTCTGAGTCTGAGTCTGAGTCTGAGTCTGAGTCTGAGTCTGAGTCTGAGTCTGAGTCTGAGTCTGAGTCTGAGTCTTATGTTGCGGCCTACGGTCAGTCGGCCAGTCTGTCTTGGAATAAAGCACCCATCTGAGGCTTACGGCCAGATTTTAATTAGTCGAAGAGTTGCGGGTTTGTTAATTTGGGGCGCTCTCTCTGACGAGAGGATAAGTCTATCGTTTACCAGTGCTGCTGACCCTCGCCAGCGCAGTCATTTTCGGGTCCGAGTTCCTTGGGACTCGTGACCATATTTTACTGTCTCAGATTCGTGACTTCCCTTTTCGTCGCCTCCTACGACTCGCACGGTTACGATGTAGATATTCGACCCCGCCTCCACACGGGATAATTAACTAAACTGTAAACTTGGCCTGTTTATAACTCCTTTGCACGGATCGCGTAGAAAACACCGCTTCTCAATTTTTGTAGTTCAATCGTTTGTATTCAAAGCTGGTACTTAGTAACGGCTGCCGTATATTTGCTTGTTTTGTGATAGTTGCCTATAAGCGGGCATTGTTTATAGAGTCATTACCAAGCAACGGTTCTACATACTACAATATTAAGAAATTTGTGAGTTTTGAAACTGTTATGATAATGAGTCATACTCGTTTGGGACCATCAGAATAAGTTGCCCACTGATGGAGAGTATCTCGGTTTAACGGGCCGAGCTGACTCGTTTCCTTCCC